>NW_028301712.1:20000000-20301944 GCF_037042655.1 Diuraphis noxia | reverse complement strand
GCATTTTTTAAAAATGTCTTGATAACAAAACCATGTTGTTAACTACAACATTACATGGTGGCAACTGAAAACCTTATTGGTTACCTTATGTAACTAAATAAAACACTAATCTAATCAGTCTGACTATGTGCCAATGATTACTTGAAATATGGGAGTCCATTATTGTGCGCTGTCTATATAGTATATTATATTGTATATACTACTACAATATTCTTCCTAAAGACTGATATAGATTGAAATTGATACAAATCTGAATATCTTTTTATATAGATTTATTTAAATCAGTCGAAATATTGCTGATGTGGGAATACGCATATTAATCTTTTAAATGCAAACACAATATGTTAATATTGCGTTAAATTGTTATATTGTCCACTCATAGATGATTGTAATGTTTAGACTTACATGTTTCTTAATACATTGAAATTACATTCTTTCATTATTATAAATTTATAACAAAAATTAATATACCATATTATATATTTTATCTTAGGTCTTTTTATATTTGCCTAAAAGCAACCAAAACATTTGGTGTCATTGGATGTTAAATAAAAATGTTATCCAAGCAAATAAATTCTGCAACAGAGAACTTTAACTTAAATTGAATGTAAATTTGCTATTTATTTTAGTATTTATTATTTTTAAATTAAAAAATGGTTATTTCAAGTTGCTTTACCTAAACTTATCCCATTCCATGTTCTTCATAACATTGGTTATATAATGTTTTATATAAATTATATTTAAATTGTTTTTATAAACATGAAAACTAGATAAATCAACATGTATCTCATATTATCTTTTAGTTTATAAACTGTATTTTAGCTAGTTGTAGTTTAGAAAAATAAAACACATAATATTAATATGTTAGAAAGAATTTTTATTATTGGTCATTAAAATATTTTTAGTGAATTTCAAAATAAAATGTTTGAATCATTAGTTGAATTATTAAATTTTATTATTACTAGTTATGCAAAATATAAATTGTATAACCTACTGTATTTATACTTAAATGTTTACCTGTAATTATTGACAAAGCTCTAAAAAAAATATGCAATTATATATTTTTTTTTTATAATTGTTATTTTGGTATAAATGAAATTAAATTAAGATACCTTACAATGTCATGAATTATGGTATATGGTTTGATCAATGATAAATATGTATTTTACAAAGAACTAGCTGTTTCTGCATTTCAGTTAATTTCTATATTAATGATAATATAAAAATAATAAAAATAACAGTAAACAATTTATATTTTAAAGTTAAAATTTTTTAGGCTCCCTCCAATTTATCTCGAGAAGAACAGTTGTTATCTACGGTTGTTCACTTGGATAATGGTACAACTGGATATTTAATAACTTTAAACAAAACAACAGGATCATGGTCATGTCACGCTTGTTATCCATTCAAAGTTCCATCTCTGTCATTGCTCGAAGAACATTTAACCAACAAAATGCATTTGTTAGAAATGGGAAAATCTTGTTTTCCCGCAAAAAACTTTATCCGAGCATCTTCAGAAAGTAAATATATTTTTATGCAAATTAAATAGTTCAGCATACATTATTGTGTGATCTAAATTTATGTGATGTTATTGGAATAGCTGGGATAAGTGTTGGTATGCCATCAATGGTATCGGGTGAACCAATACCACCAGGAATGGAAGACGAAGTGGTTAATGTGTTGGCCCGTATTCAAGCTACATTGGATTCAATTTTTGTACCATTAATAGGCATAGAATTTATTCTTGAATTATTACCGTCTGAACCAACTGAAGAACCTAGGTACATGTGTGCATTGTGTGACAAACGAGGTGATCCAAGAACTTTTCCTAATCACTTGCGAAGCTTTAATCATCACATGGCGTATTTGGTAAGTAATTTATTTATAAATTGTCAACATTCGTTGTAAAGTTAAAATTTTTAATTTTAAACCCTAGCGAAGATATTTTAGATCATTAGCCAGTGCATTGGAAAAATTAAACAAAGTGTCTTCTAAAGGATTTCAAGAATTAGTATTTCATGTTATTGGGAAAATAGAAGAAACCTATGGCCGAATGAAACCAATAGTGGTTGATGCAAGTCTATTTGATTTATCTACTGAAAAAATAAAAATCTTAAGACAAGTAAATAATGGAAAACATATCATGTAAGTAAATCAAAAGTATTAATTCTTTCATAATCTAGGGAAATATTAGATATGCTTGACTGTTTAAGGGCGATTCTTACCATGTCTGGTTAATTGCCCGTTAACGGTTAATCAACGGTTAGTGGGATTTTTATTGACAGAATTCTCCGATTAAGTGTCCGTTAACTTTAACCAGACATTTTAAGAACGGCCTTAAGGTATATTTTATGGACATAAGTAAGTATAAGTTATAAACCCTTTTAAAAATGTATACTATAATATTATAAAAAAATGTAAATATACAATTTACTACTAATTAATAATATGTATTCTCTCTTTAATGAGAGCATGTAAGTTGTGCACATATAATATATACTGACTACCAAGGCCTTATTTCCTCCTCTTCATAGTTAGCTACTCCCAAAGCTACCTGTTGATTATTTATTACTGTACACAATAACAATGTACACTGCCAATCATGACCGTTGGTCACTACCGTCTGATGGGGAGTGCCTAACCTATTCTTTAGGTGTTGTGCAGGGATATGTAGACCTGATCAATTTTGGTCTTACCATGGCATGCTCTCTCATTGAACTTTCAACCCTTTTAAAATCTATTTGATTGTGTTGCTGTTATACTGATATAGTTCAACACCATAATAAATACTTATAATTACTTTTCCCCTTACTCTTAAATATTATTTATAAAAATAATATTGGTATTTAGAACTCTTATCACATACAAAATGTGTCATTATAATTTTAAAGTTGTTTAATTGCCATGCAAAATAAATTGAACTTCAGATGGTATTAGTAGGTTTTCACTTTTTATCATTTTCTACTCTATCATCTTAAATGTTATCATCTACCAAAATCTTTTATTGCTAGCATAAGTACAGCATTTTGTATATTTACATCTGTAATTTTACCAAGCCTTATACAAATAACTACATGTCTGTAACAAATAGTGATAGACTATTTGGTTACTCAATCAATGGATACTATTCATGTCATAATTAGTAAATATTATGTAAATAAGTTGTAAAAAATCTTTTACTGATATTTTTGTGTAAACATTAAACATATACTTATATACAATCATAAATATATTACAAACAACACATTAAAATTAAATATTGTCTGACCAACACAAAAATAATAACTGCAAACTATGTATTTTAAAGAATAAATCCACATAAACTATAAAGTCTAGTAAAAGTTCAAAAAATTTTGAATATTTGTTGTACATTATGTTTATCTTTGATACAGGGAAAGTCAAGAAGACCTATGGATGTTAGATATGATAAAGCCAGAATTTGTTGAAAATCCTTCACTTTTACAAGAAAAATGTAAGTTTTTATGTCTATTTATCCTAATATCATTAGTTGGTCATTCTCATTAGGCTTAAGTTTATTATTAAAATTTTTAATGTTACAATTTTAAATTATCTATTTTAAGTTCCTTTAAAAAAAATAACTGAAAAAAATAAACGTGAAGAAGAAGAAAAACAAAAGGCAATTAAAGCTGAAACGTAAGTAAAATTATATTAAATATCTGGCACTTATTTCTATTACCTTACATTCATTAATATTCTAATAATTTGTGCATTTAAGGTCATTTAATAAAAATCCAAGAATCGCTGTTAATAAATCTCAATTGCGCCCAAAGAATGATAAAGAAGAAAGTGATTCTGATATAGAATTTGTTGATATTAAACCAAATACTGAATCCAAACCAAGAAAGCGTATATCAAGTAAATTTGTCATAATACTTATCATAAAATAAAAAAATTCAAGTCTAAGTAAATAATTATTCATTTTCAGGTAGAGATTCTAAAGATAGGAGACGTAGATCACCACCTAGAAGACATCACCGTTCTAGAAGTCCACTTCGTCATAAATCACGTTCAAAAACACCTGCAATGGTTAGACCAAGATCCCGTTCACGTTCTTTTGGGAGATCTCGTTCAAGATCTCATTCGCCTTACTACAACCGTAATAATAAATACTCTAGTCATCGGTAATTTAATACTAAAAATAAAAATAAATAGCATTTGTTAGTCATTATTTTGTTTGTAACAGAAGGCGTTACAGAAGCAGAGAAAGAGATGAATCATACAGAAGAAAAATTTCCCCTCCACCAAATGTGCATTCTATGCACTCTATGTCGGGTTATGTCTCAGGACATCCACATCCTAGAATGTTTTATGCTGCACCTTATATGTCTTTCCCAAGACCGTTTATGAGGTACCCTTCAACTAATCAACCTAGGTTCTACTCTCCAGATATATATTCAGCCGAATATCATACACAAAAAGAAAGGTAGGATTTTTACTGATATAAATATAAACTATGGTTATAATAGGTTTAATTATTATTATTTTAAATTATGTTTACAATAAGTTAAATTATAATTAAATTAAATTATACTCACAATAAAATTAATATAAATGCATGTTTATAATAATGTTTTGGTTTTCAGAGGTACGAGTAAAAGAAAAAGATTGATACAAGAATACGAAAAGGCTGTAGAAGAAATGAAAATTGAAATGGAGAAGAAGTTAAGTTATCATGAAAAAAACCCTGAAAATCATCCATTATATCCAGAGGAATGGAAAAAGTTTTGGAATCGGCGTTTTAAAGAATTGCAAATGGAGGGTAAAGATCCAAATACTTATGATTTTAAACCCGAATGGATCCTTTCATGGAGTAAACGTACACAGGAAATGCATGAAGAGGAAATCAATGAAAAGATGGAAAAACTAAAAAATAAAATACTTGGTGATATTAATATGGATAAAAGTTCTTCAGAATCGCCTTCCAGAGATTCTCCACCTTTAAAAGATAAAAAGTCGATGATTGATTCAAAACCTAGTTGGCACAATATTCCAGTTTCAGAAGTTTTTGAAAGGGATTCTGATGTTATAATTAACAAACCATCTAACGATAAAAAACCTCGAGTTGCTGGGGCATCTCCTATTAATTCAGATTCAGAGGATTCGATAAATGAAATCAATGACCATAATAAACCTAGGGAAAAGATAAAAATTGAAAATCCATTAAATGTTATTACCGTTCTAAGACAATTGAGTGTATTGGAAAGTCAATTAGGTTTATTAGCACCTAAAATAGTAGATTTGTTGTCTAAAGGTCTTGTGATGGAAAAAATTGAACCCAAATCCTCAATTAAGCTGCTGACTCCAGACAATTGTGTGATGTTTGAAACCGTAAAGGAAAAACTCAAAGGACAACTTTTAGCAGGTGTTGTCAAAAGGAGTTTGGTAAATGCTACTATGTTCTCTATTCGCAACATTGAAAAATTGATGCAGTTAGCCCCTAAGTTTATACCAACATCAAGCATGTTAAACTCTACGCCTCCGTCCATACCCACGCCTATACCCACAACCATACCCACAACTGTACCTATATCTAAAACTGCTCCAATTATAGTGCCCGGAGTTGGAGTTATTGATAAAATGGCTATTGCTCAACAAATAACTCAAGCATTACTAGCACAAGGTAGAGTGGATTTATCACAGAATGATCTAGAAACTCTCATAAATGCTGTTGTGGGTATGGCACAGTCAGGAGATAATATTCAAGGGGCAAAGAACTTATTAGCAAACATAAATAATGGAGATATGTTAAAAACTGCTTATGAAGAAGTTGAAAAAAAGGAAGAAATTGAAAAGATAAATTTAGACCAACTATCTCAGGGTGACATCATTAACTTATTGAAAAATTTTAGAGACTTGAATACTGATGAACAAGATGGACTTATAACTTATTTAAAAAAGTTGGGAGAAAAAAAACCAGAAGAGGTTAAAAAATTGAGAAAGTACATCGACATGGGACCATCTAACTTAAAAGAAGTTAGTTCTATGTTTAAAGATGATGATGATGATGATGACAATTATGAACTATCAGACGTTTGTAAGGCTGTTAAGGAAAAAGTTAGTGATCAGAAAGATGGAGACGTAAACAACATGGCTGTTAATTTTGAAATTACTGAAGAGCAAC
This sequence comes from Diuraphis noxia, assembly GCF_037042655.1. Classification (NCBI taxonomy): domain Eukaryota; kingdom Metazoa; phylum Arthropoda; class Insecta; order Hemiptera; family Aphididae; genus Diuraphis; species Diuraphis noxia. The sequence goes on along the minus strand of NW_028301712.1, from coordinate 20,295,802 downwards.
AGAAACTTTTAAGTAGTATAAAACATTTTTTACCAGAAATAAAATCTGATTATAGTTTGGAACCTACAAACACTCAAATTCAAACAACTCCTGACCAATCTTATTACAAAAGTCCTAACATTGAACCTCAGACTACTTCTTATTCTTTAGATCCATATTCAGCTAAAAATAATGACACTAATTATTCTCCACAGCCATCAACATCCACTACATTTTTAACAGACCAACCTGAAAAATACAATATTCCTCTAGAAAAGCCTAATAAATACAATAAACCCCAAGAACAGCCTAATAAATACAGTAAACCACAAGATCAACTTAAAAAATACAATAAAAATCAAGAACAATCTAGTAAATATAATGTACCTCAAGAACCGCCTAATAAATACATGGCGCAAGAACAACCCAGTAAATACAATATGTCACAAGGGCCACCTAATAAATATGATATAAATTCTCAAGAGTTGCCTAATAAATTTAATGTACCTCAAGAGCCGACTAATAAATATATATCTCCAGAACCGATTAATAAATATATGTCTCAAGAGCTGCCAAATATGTATAATATACCTCAAGAGGAACCCAATGAATATAATACTTCTGAAGTGCAATCTAATGAGTATGATATATCTCCAGAGAAACCTGATCCGTATTCAGCTAACCAAGTAGATAATTACAATGATCCTTATTCACAAAATCGAAGTAATAATTATTACCATGGGCAACATCAGGATTCTTATACTAAATATCATCAAAATGCTTCCAGTTATTATAAAGGTAAAAATTCTTATAAAACTAATAATACTTATCCCGACACATACCAAGGAACGCCTAGAGAAAATAATAGGAACAATCGATTCAATCGTGGTCAAAATAACCGATTTCAAGGCAGACGGTAAATTGAATAAATAGATTTTATATTAATTAATTAAATTGATTGTTTTAGAGCCTAATTAAGATTTTATATGTTCATTAAAAATTATGCAACATTTTATGTTCTATAAGTATTTAAATATTTTATTGTGTAAAGATCAATGATTTTCTCATCATAATTGTTCAGTAATTAACTTATTTTTAATAAAATACTTCATTATTTTTCATTATTGTATTATTTTGTTTTTCAATAACTTGTGTCAAAGTTGAAAACATCCTATGCAAAATATTAAGTGTAACATTTTTTTTCTTGTATTTTGTATGATATTTGGAATTGTATATTCTATATATTATACAACAAATTTTAATGCATATTAAATATGTCAATATTTTAAAGTATTAATACAACTTGATAAAATTATTATGTTATAAAAAATTAATATCTATCATAATTTATAAGCATACCTATAACTAAATGTTTAATAACTTTACATTTTTACCTGATATTTTAACTGATAAGCTATAGTATTATTGTTTACAAAAGTTTTAATTGAATACATATGATTACTAATTTTAATGTTTATTTTTTGTTGACAATAATTATTACACACTGTACTGTGTACACCTTATGATCATAATTATGTTTCAACTATCATCCCATTTCTTATCATATGTCTAGTAAACGATCAGTAATTTATGTTTTCCTATTACGTGTTTCAGGTTTTCTATAGGCTCGTAATTGTTGATCTATAAGTGCTAGATGATAACCAAATAATGAAGTAAAATACATATTTTTAATGTTTCTAATGAAAATGTTACTTCTGTGCTATACGAATCCTAAACTACTAAATAGATGTGTCAAATTTGAAATTAAAAACAAGATCTCTCTCTCTCTCTCTCAGCCGTCAATATGAAATGTGCTGATCATACTTATTGACATAGTGACATATTTTGAATTAATAAATACTCAAGAAGGTACTGATGATATTTTATGAAAATGTATCAAGATTTAAAGTAAATAACCATTTGTTTAAGTTTAAACTTCTTCCAAATGTACAAAGCAATAAATAACTAATGAGATTGTATGAGAAATATTTAATAATTATAAATTATAATATTATCATAGAATTGCAGCCGTTTGTCAGTGTGTATCCCACTCGTAGTCTTATCTGGTATGTCTATATATAGACAAAGTTGGGTAAGTTAATAGAAATCATTAACTTAAATTAAAGGAACATAAATCGTTAGGTATCACACAAATCATAAATGTAACTAACTATGCTCTATGTTAATACAGAAGAAATATCAACTCACTTATATCAATTTTTTTAATTTAAAAAAAAAAAATGATCTCACAAGGAGTATCTTGAACCTATCTATTCAATATAATATTATTTTATCAAGAAACATAAGAGAAATTATAGCATTATTAGTTTTTACTTACTATTATTATATTAATAATAATTTTAACATGATGGATTATTTTTTAATCAACTAAAAGAAGCTAAGTTATTTCAACCATAAATTGAACTAGATAGAAAATTAACTTAAACTTTTAACATTACCTATATAATTTATAAATGACAAAATTGGTTTATAGTAATATACTGATTTGAAATAAATAGTATACCTCGGCTCGCGTACAGGGGAGGAAGATTCAAATTCAAATTAATTAATTTTTAATATTAATTAATATCAGAATATGATGAGTTAATTTGTTTAGTAGATAGCTAACCCTAACTATTTTGACTAACATAACAACTAAATAACTGACAGATATAGCTATAATTTAGTATCGTAAGAAATCACCTTTCAAATTAGATTCCTAGCAGATAAATATCCCGTGGAAAAGGGTTCTGGGGTCCCGTCTCCCGAAATTCTCTATACATATAAAAGATAAAAAAAATGTTAAATGGATAAAAAATAAACACATTTCATAGGTATAGATTTATTTATTTTAGGTATTTCAGAAAGCGTTGTAAAAAACTAGTTTTATCTTTTGTATTTGTAATAATAATAGTAGTTGCAATTGTTAGTTACAAGTTTGCAATTTTGATTTTTATATATCTGATTATAAGAACTATTATTAGTTCCTAGTTGTAAGTAGAAAACTTAAATGAGAATTAAACTTATTATTTATTATTAATAAATCCCAATACATCGATTGCATTTAACGAAATAATCAATATTATGTACTTATTTACGATTTTTTTTGGTATAATAAGTTATAATTTATTCAAAAATTAAAGTGATAAAAATGAAAATAATGTGTAATGTTGTGTAAATTTTACGTTAATAAAAAGGAGTGAAAATGTTATGCCTATTAATCTTAGAATAATTATTTTCAGTGTTAAAGTAAAAAAATTGCGCACATTTTGCAGGTTTTTTTTTAATTGCTGTAACTTGGTCAATTTTAGATTTAAAAAGGTGGTTAAACTGCTAAACTTCTTTTTAAAAAAGTTGTATTGCGCATGCGCAGATCTATTTAAGGTAAAATACATCAAAGTCCATAAAAATGTGTGTTTTTATGTCACTGCTAAGACCTAACACCCAACTTAGAAACTGAGTTCAAATTTCAAGTCCTGCGCAATGACATTGAGTGTTCTCAATTAGCGTTTTATACACTGTATATTTGTGTGTATAATAGGGTATACACTATACAAGTATAATATAATATATACCTACCTATTGGCTATTATATGGCATATCCATATTAATATGACCAAATAAATATGAATACGCATATACCTAGCTATATCTACATGATGGCTACATCATATTATTATATCCATACATGTTTCAAGGCCTTATGGGTAAATAGATATTTTGGTTAAGAAACGTAACGTTTAATACTGTGGTGTTTGTTATTTGCTGTATGAACTTGTGTTATGATAATGTTAACATCTTATAACCTTTTTTTTTTTTTCGAAACCGGGAACGGTTGGGAACCATAGATTATCTATAGTGGGAACTGTTTGTCTGTTTAGCACAATACTCAACATCCTATAACCTATACCTATATCTATTATTCCATCAGAACCATCGGGAATAATGATCATCATATTCATTCAAACCTTATATATTTATACCTGTGATTACTAAAACAAGTTATAGGTAATTGTTTAACTGTTAAAAATGACATTCGGGCAAAAAGTGATTTCATGATTTATTTAGCAGTTTTCGTCGCGTCCAGTGTTTGATTGTTTAAATGTTTCTTGGAATAAAATACAATATTCGTGTTACGTTTATACTGCGGGGTTGATGGTCACTATAATCATTATAATATACTTTATACAAACGACTAACGAGTCTTTGGATGTAAATATACATTTAAACGATTTTTTAGTCGCCGTTAAATGTAACCAGCTCCACGCAACCGTATACAACTGTAACCGGGCGCCCGCCAAGCCGCCAGAGGATCTCGCACGTCATCGGAGACCGTAGCGCCCCGCGAAACCAGTCGTGCCAAGGGTGGTCGGAGAACGTGCGCTGGTGACTACAAACCTATCGCGAAACACTGAACCAAACTGACATAAAATAAGGCCCTCGAGAATCGAAATGGATACTTCAGGATTCGACTCTGCAGCAGACAGCGCGTCACCACTCGACGTCGTATCATTATAGCAGTAGTGCAGGCATAAGAGATGTAAACGATAGTACAAGGCGGTTTTCGTCCTCATAACTTCCGTTCATAATGTTTACAACTATTAATTCTTCGAGTGGGTAGTGAGAATGTATTGCGTTTTTAACGTTAGGTATGGTTATTAACAGTCATTTGTATTCATGCGTAAATATACGTGATAGTTATAAGTACTTAAATCGAACTAATTGCTTTTGCTAATGAACTTAATTAACATCCAAATACAATCCAACACAAAGACAGATCAATTCAAAAATCTCCTAGGGGCTAGGAGGCGACATTTATTACTAAACAGCGAATACGTTAATCATATTGGCCTGCAGAAGTAGGATTTTAGGCGCGTTTATATTCCTAAAGACGGTTATTATTATTATTTTTGATACCTTATACCTATATATATGTATACTTATAATATGCTAACGAGAATTTCGGGTATTTCGGACTCGATTTATATGTAAATGATTTATATGTATAGGTAGTCTATTTTTTATGCACGACATTTGTCTTCTAACAATTTAAATATAAATAGACACACCACACACCAGAGTTTTCAATAAAAAAAACTTGTTTTCGAATATTTTACATTTAATAAGACGACAAGCAAGCGCACATGCCACTGTCACATAGGATAATAATTATTCATTACAATTTTATGTTATAATTTAATATAATTTAAATACTATTGCTAGTGTATAATATGTACATATAGCGTGCGATTGCAGCGTATGTATTACAGGGAATTTCATATTCAAAACGTTTCCAGCGAATGTAATATACGAAACGACCACGATTGAATGAGTAGTTGATATGAGAAAGTACTTGTGTACGAAATAACAATACGGGTATACCTATTATAATAACATCAAGTTTCGAATGTCGGGTCTCGGATGCATATGCACTCATTACATTATTTGCGTAATTTGTGACCTTGGCTTTTCTCGAATCTTTATAATATAATACTATACGTCTATGCATATAGTGTCTGAATAATATAGACATTATAGACAAATATAATAATATACACTGCAGTATCTATATAAACGTTGATTCAAGCAGTGGTTGAGATTTACTGAAATTAGAAATGGTAAACTCCGACAAAGAAAGACTATATGCCCTGTATGAGATAGTGTTCTGTACCAGAAATATTTAACTAAATCAAACCTAAGTAAATTAGTTTAAATATATATAGATATAATATATAAAGTAATGATGATCAGAAGTATAATTTAAAAAATTGTGACAACATATTTTTAAGCTATACGTATAATGGCTTTAAATCATTTTTTGATTATAATTTTGAATCGTTCTATAATTATTTAGATTTTAATAATATTATGATCATATTTTCTGAATATTATTGTACTATTTAATTATTGATGCCATAAGATTAGTATTATAATATTTAAAAAATAATTAAAACAATTTATCTTTAATAACATAATGATGATATGCATTCCGAATATTATATTATTATTTCGTATTTATTATCATATTTTAATTCTTTCATAATATTATTTCACAAAATAATTAATTGATGTTTATCTTAAAATATTATTTTCTTAATGAAGATATGATATTAATACGTACAACTGTATCATTACGAAAATGCTATCTGGGACCTACAGACTAAGAAAAATATATTTAAACATGATACAATAAAAGTTTAAAACTTAAAATATCTATAAATAGCACAAAAGATCAAAAGCCTAAAGAAAAAGAAAATTCATAAATAAGTACCACTCAACCACTATCGTACTTTCTTATAAATAACATATATTACGTTATTTATTAGTTTATAAAAAAGGCAGCTTAAATGATTATATTATGTTTACTACATTTTAAAAATATTTAATAATAGTTATATTATTTTTATCAAAGTCAGAGCTTTTTGATACATTATAAACTACTATTTTGTCAAGTAAAAAGGTCAGTGTAGAATATTATACTATTTTTTTTTATTTTCAGGTAAAAAGATTATTCGTGTAGGATCTTACATTTGACCGATAAACCGCGGCCGGATGATCAATTGCTGTAACAACAAACTACAAAGTACCTACCTTATCACACACAGCCCAAGTATATTTGCCACCTAAACATTTAATAATTAAATATGTCTATAAAAGATGTAATAAACTAATAACAAATATCATATGTTAAAGTGTATAACTTCTAGCATCCCGGCACTCGTGGAACGCTGTTATTATATAGGTTTTGTCTCGGTTTGAGTATATTTCAGTTTAAGTGCACCTTGGTTTACGGACAAATCGGAGTTAGTATACTAAGATTTTTGAAATAATTCGACCTAGATAATAGGCAACCATCTCCAAATCCAAGTCTCTGATTGAATTTAGCGTTTTGTATATTTTTAAACGGGGATTAAACTATTACTTACTCTCAAAAACTTTTCTAACATTTCTAAAAACCATCTGAGATTTTAGTTAAATTCAAATTAGTATTATTTGAGTTAATAAGTTGCGCACATAAATTTAGTTTTAAAATACTTGACTTGATCTATCCGATTAACCAATATAGCAACCATTTATCAACAAAAGAAAGTTTCATTTTTCACCGTGAATCTCTAGATCCCTGTCTGGCTACCTCTTTAAAATGCAAATATTGGAAAATCCTTCCTTATAGCTCATATTATTATGATTACTATTCCAAATTTCAAGTTTATGCGTTATGTAGTTTTTGAGATATGTAGCGATGAATGAGTGGTATTTGGCTTGTATATATATATTTTTTTTTTGGTCGCCACGGGTTATAAATAATAAAAGATTTAACATTATAAATTTCATCATTCGATCATGATTTTTGAATGTCAAACACAACTAAATCGTCTAAATGAACTTTGAACAGTTTGAACGCCTCATCTGTTATCAAATATTGTCAACAGATGTTGAAAATGTTTCAATGCTACCCAAAACATCAAACATTTGTAGATAAACTATAAAAATAATAGATATCGGTGATACACGACTGCGGAAGTGCGGACGGATCTTATCAGGGCTACCTTTTTAATAACACGATTGCGGACGATTATATACTTTAATGATGGACACCCAAAAATGACACGTTTGCGGGACACATGTTGCCAAATTTATAAATAATACTTCGATAATGTGGGAATATGGGAATTCTGAGCGTATTAAAATATTAAATGTAGTTTGCAGTTACAAGTCATTTCTGTTAAATAGGTACTGCAGTAATAGCTGCACACTCATAGACCGTATAGTTATAGTGTTCTATTATTAGTATAATATTATATTAGTATAGTGTTTTTATCAAACTATGGAAAACTGTCAAAATATTTTATCAGAATATTTGTATTATTATTATTCCTATTATTAGCTATATAATATTATATTATCTAATATCTTAAACCGCGTTGTAGTCGGTGCTCACTAGCCATTCAAACGATAGTCGATAAGCCTATCATTAAATTGATAACCGTTGGGCTCGTTAAGACTGCGTTGCACAACTTGGCAACGTTTCAAATGTTTCAATAAATTTCGTCCGGAGTCGTGTCATTTTTTGGGTGCAATATAAAACCTTTTGTCATACAGTGGTCGTCCGCAGTCGTGTTGCAAAAAAGGTGGAGCGTCCGCAATCGTGTTTCACCCCTAGATATGTGTTGCAGCCTGCTGCAATTGTCAGCTAGGAAATCTGCTGAAACATCTTAAGAGTAAAATGAACGACTGCCGACGGTAAACTGACTGAATCAAAGCTTCTACATCAAAATAGTTGCCGTCACCAATGGAAACCTTATCTATATCCTATATATATGTATAAATTAGAAACGGAGGGAGGGAGGTTAGGGAGTTCAACCTCCCTTAGAATATGAAAACTATGAGATACCCCCATATTAATTCCCTGTCTACTGGACCGACACATTATGTTGGATGTTAGTGTTTATCCTAAATTAATGGATTCAAACATTATTCAAAAATATTTAAACAGTTGCAGTATTTATATAGATTTACAATCGTGAAATGCTGACAAAAGATATTTAGGTACCAACTAACTAGTTTGATAACAATAATCAACATCTAACGCTCGGCAGTTAAAAATAAAAATAAAAGGTTGAAAATACGAAAAAAGCAAAATACAGTTTTTAAAATTAAAATCATTTGTCAAACAATAAAAATGCATCTGCTAAAAATGCACAATCCATTAGATTATACAAGTAAATATATAGGTACCACTAATATCATTAACATTTTATTAATTTTTCCCAAAAATATAAACTATTGTTCTGTATTGTATCTTTTACATTCATATCAGATTTTTTTAATATTAATGATGAAATTTATATTAAATTACAAAAAAATTATCAGAAGTTATTATTTAAATTTATGGAATTCATAAGATATTATAAAAATACAATTAATCTATATTCCATTTAAACCATTAGCAGTAGGTAATATATAGGTACCTTCAAGAAACATCATTCACTGAGACTACACTTAAATGTGAGCCCTCCCCAAAAAAAAAAAAAAAAAACCAAACAATCGTTTTAGACTTAGTCTATAACATACCTACATCAAATCAACTATGTCAAATCAATCACTAAACTACTCTATTCCGTTCCCTACGACTCGTCGGGCTTTTCACAAAATACATATTAATGAACCTTATAACAAAACAACAAGCCTATTAAAAGACTTAAAGACCTGCAGTTATTTCGACATTCTCGTGTCTATACTATATAACTATTATACTGGTATAACTGTACTAAGTTGTTTATTTAAATATGTTAAACACTAATCGGCGATACATACCTATGGTGGCAATAACAATTAAGTAACAATTATACCAAGTTATAGTATAACAATAAAAAAAAAACATACTTATGATACAAGTAGCCAGAGAATGAAGCTTAAAACAACTAAGCTCTAAGGCACATTTAGATAATAGTGTGGTTTATAAACTGAGCTAGGTTTCGTATTCCACAGGTAGGAACTTTGAATGGATTTTTAGCAAGTAAATTGAGAGCAATGAGGGCGTCTAGGGTACTATTTAGGAAAAGTGTTCATCTATAACGATGCTGCGAGAAGAAAGTTAATATGGTATGTTAGACAATATTACGCAGTTATGGGAATACAATGAGACACATCAGTTTTACTTACAAATGTCGAGTAAATTAGGAAGTGATTTTGCTCCTGTTTTAGCTCTTGTTGGTGTTTTTCAAGGTATGGGTGCTTCACATACTCGAGAGATGAACTTATAAATGCAAGGTAGAAAGAATGGAGACAATTCACCTAATTGGTGAAATGTTCAGTATTGCATTTAATAAATCCTAGAACTATAAGAGCTTATAAGCTACTACCATTGATTATAGAATAGTCTATTCTATAATCAATGCTACTACTGTGAAGTCAATATGTACTATGTAGATTAAATGAAAGAAAAGACGTATAAAGCCACTTTGATCGCCTACCTACCTATAATTTAAAAATGTTATTAATTTCACCAAAAAATAACACCTTACATACAAGATAGAATTCAAATAAGACTGAATGGCCATCCTTCTTGTCTTATCTCGAATCTGAAATTAAAACGAAAACCATTTCAACGACCACCTCTAGGCTCTATATAAACGATGAATCCGTGACAAAATTCACTAATTCTGTTATTAAAGTTAAGATCTGGCCACGACACTATTCCAGATATTCACACATATTTATTCGTAACTTCTCCATTAACATTCTTAAAACTCTTTCTAAAAATATATAACTTTATATGAATGAACAATGATTTTCCACAATCGTGAAGAAATAATATAGACAACCCAATGAATAAACCAATCAAGAACAAAATTATCCCTAGATGGATGCCGTTCTATTTCACTTCTAAATAGGTACATTATGCAAACTTTGCAAAAGTTACCAATTTAAAACTTACATTTCTAGAAAAACCCAACCGGTGCAATGTGGATTCCAGAAAGACTGAAGTGCGCATAATTGTTAAGCTTAAATAAATGCTGAGGTTCAAAATAAATTTGACTAATTATTCATATTTCAGTCGAAAAAATAGATTATAAATTATAATATATTATAATCCCTTACATTTTACCTATTTATGTATACTTTATCATGGGAAATCTAATTTAACCGTCTTTGTTAGGTGCATTACCCTGGCACCAGGTCAAAATATCGACTTGAAAACTGTTTAAATTAAGTTTAATATTATGTAACATTTTGTAACCGCAAAAAAATTGTTGTAACCACATCGGTGCCTCGGAAAACGGCGTTACAAGATCCGGGTGGCATATAAGCAAAGTGTACATTGTTAGAGAACCCAATGAAAATACTGTTCTACGATTGGCTCTAATCCCAATGAGATAAAAACTTCGTTATCAATTATCTGTTATCAGTTACCAAATTCTGTTCTGAATTTTGAATATTTTAAAGACGTTTTAACTCTTAATACTTTAAAATTTTGAAATTTGACAAAATGATATTTCCTAAAAAATATATATTAATGTATTTTACACAATTAATATAATATGTATATTTTTTTTACCGGTAGAAAACTTGAATTTTTAATTCATATTTTATAATATTTTTTTTATGGTACTCGCAGGATAAATATCTCAACTATTATTTTTTTTATTAATTTTTTTTATTTTTACAGACTCGACCATTGTACAAATTTGTAATTTAAATTATTTGTTGATATGAATAACAATTATTTATTTTAAGTAATAGGTATAGAAGACTTGAATTTTTAATTCATATTTTATATTTTTTCTTTAAAGGTACTTACAGCCTTACAGGATAAATATTTAACCATTATATGTATATATTTTAGATTTTGAACGAAGTGATGAATGTATTGATTTTACAATGTTTTTTTTTTTTTTACAGACTGATAAATAATACAACATTTTATGGCGTTATGTTATTTGTTGATATGATTATATTATGAATCACCATTATTTCTATTATTTTTTATTTTTAGTTACCATAACCAACATATTTTGTTTGAAACAATGTTTTATCCTGAAATACAAATTTGATATTAAATTTAAAATTGGTATCTTTATTTAAATTAAATATTATAATAATTAATTAATAAACACAGATATGAACTTAGAATTTAGATCATATACAATGGATGAAGCCATCGGGCTAATTCTTGAAGCCAGAATAACCCAGAGCCCCGACTGTTTGTGCGCATGCGCGTAATTCTGATTGGTTAATAAATTATCACAAAAAATAATATGATCATAATATCATATACTACACTATTATCAGTAATTTACGCATGCGCAGTAATAACCAAGGCTCTAGCGTTTTCAGTCATTTTGGCTTCAAATCTAATACAAGCATATACCGAGTGGCTACATCCATAGTATATGATCTAAGGATATAAATAAATTAAATATTAATAATTTTTCATTTCGTAATAACAGATAACTGATAGCAAAGTTGTTATCTTCTTTCTTATTGGTATTAGAGCCAATCGTAGAACAGTATTTTCATAGGGTTTTCTAACAATGTACACAATGCTTATAATATGCATTATGCATCCGGGTGCCAGGATAACGTTACCCCAGCAGTCAGCACCCCAAACATTAAATAATTAAAATTTCGACTTGAAAACTGTTTGGTATTATGTTATTTATCATGTAATATTTTGTAACCACCAAAAAAAATTTGGAAACACATCACGGCCTTAGAAAGCGGCGTTACAAGTTCCAAAAACCCACAAAAAAAATTTGTAACTTCACTGGTACCCTAGAAAACTGTGATTTAATTATTTATAATATTTTAGTATACAAATCTATCATGGCTTTATCGTTTATATTATTCATTTTTTTTTTTTTTTAATACACCCCATGTTAAACGTCAAATAAACATAAAAATGTAATGTAAGTGTTATAAACAAATATCAACTGGCTTACTTATGAATCAGAAATACATTTTAGAGAAGCACTGCGAAAGCTCCATGCGCTGTATTGATGCACAGTAGTGTGCACGTTTATGAAGATAATACAAAATGTTATCGTTTAAAAATGATAAGTATTAAGTATTATACAGTATACACTACAAACCTTATGAATTACAATTTGCATATATTTATGCCTTAAAGGATTTCAAAATATGCATTTAAAAAAAGCATATTTGTAATAAATACCTAATAATATTTATAGATATAATACAGGAATAGATAAATTCAATTACATAGATACATTTTATTAATTTTCTTTTTTCATCATAGATACATTGAGTTTTAGTTTAAAACAAAAATGGTAAAATTTTTTTTTTAAAACAACTTAAATTGAATATATTTGTATATTTTTAATATAGTACTTATTACCTTGAACATTACATTGAACTATTAGATATTTTCTTAAGTTAGTTGGAAATTAAAAACTTACTCGTTCATATAAATCAGTGGTTTTCAACCGGTGTGCCGCGGCACTGGTGTGCAGCGAAAATTCTATTAATAGGGTTAATTTTGTATTTTCCAGTATTATTATCAAATTTTTTCATCATTGTTTTAATTTATTTCACAATAATTAACCCTCTAATAGAGTAGATTATAAATAGTGTACCTATATATGTATAAATATTATATATCTAAATATATACTAGGTATTATATCACGTATTATATGAATTGGTGTGCCGCAAAAATTTTGTAGGAGAAGAAGTGTGCTACGTTGTTAAAAAGGTTAAAACCACTGATATAAATAATTGTAAAATATGCAAAATATGCAACTAAAATTTTAAATATAAAGTCATATTATAAGTAAACAAATTTCTATATTACTTTGCTATATTTTTAATGATTATTTAAAAACATGCAAACTCCTAGAAGTCCCGAGCCCTATTTATCAGCATGGTCGTATAATAGTATAAGATCAAGCTATCTTATATTATAGAATGTCAATGGACATCCATAAATAATTAACTATTCATATTTTAATTTATTTTATTTAAAATCATTGTTGTACAAATAGTATACCATTTAGACCTATTTAGTATTCAAAATTAAGAAGTTTATAAGAGGTTAAATTCAAAGCCACCGCAATTCCCAAAATATCTATTTTTATACTTAAGTGAAATTATTACTGTGTGTTGTTTATTTTTATAATTGTATTATAATTCCTACTTATTTAGCTATTTATAAATATTTTAAAATATAGTCAATGAGAACATAGTAATCATTTAATTTCTTTTTCCATAATCAATTCAACCATCGTGGATCATGGATATAAATCAAAACTCATCTGGTTCCTACATTAAAATCGTTGTTTTGTGTGTATTAAATTATAATTTTTTCGTATTTCATAATATTACTTATAAAGTGTTTTGTGTAAGATAAGTACCTATATTTTTTTAACAAATAATTTAGAATTATAAATGAAAATAAAATAATAATAAATATACAAAGATAAAAAACTGCAATAGGTATATTATAAGGCGTGATACCATTGATTATAAATTATTTATAACCAATGGTGATGCAGATGCTACTCTGAAAAAAAAGTTGGTAATTTCATTGTTGGAATGACTTATTCATATCAAAAATAGTAAAAAATTTTTATAACTGACATATCAATTAAAAATCCATATTTTAATAAAAATTATTTCGTACATTAGTTTGTACCGCCCCCCCTCGTCTAAGTAAAAAAAATAGTAGGGGTAGGTACGCAAAAAAAATAAAAATAGAAAATAGTAGGGGAGCTCCGTCCCCCTGCGCACTCCCCAATGCAAGCACTATACGCATGCACTATAACAAGCAAGTGACATTAAAGTAAAATAAAAAAAAGGTGAGTAAGTGAGTAACGCTATGCTATACAATAGGTGTGATTATAATACCAATCCATAAAATAGCATAGGTAAATATGTAAGTGATAATAATATTTATAGTAAAAGTATAAATAGGTATGTACAATAATTATAAGTAGCATAAAATGTAAGTTGTCAAAAAAGGTAATATAGTATACAATTACATTTGCAATTAGATAAATACAGGGTGATTATTTTAAGTGGGTACACTAATTATCTCGAAAAGTATTTACTTTTTTCAAAATATTTTTATACATAGTTTCAAGTTGTTAAAAAACCAACGTTTTCATTAAAAAATTATATTTTTAAATATTTTTTATCCTTATCATTTTTTAAGTTTTTTACTTTTTTGAATGACAACATAGAGTTTTAATTTCATACTTCAAAGCAGAATATTTTTCTAAGTATTTTGATTCATAAAAATCGAATTTAGGGCTAGTAGTTTTTGAGTTATAAGTATTTAAAGTTTAGATTGGCAGAGTGGAGTGGTACGGGGTTGCCCCGCAAAATGTTTGTCCACTACTCCGCTTGTCTAAACTTTAAATACATATAACTCATTAACTACTCGTCCTAAATTCTATATATTTTTGTACTATGATTATTATTGAACAATTTACCTCCTCCATTCTACGGGTTGTATAAACCTGAATATAAAATATGTGAGAGTATCTGGTATATATGTTTGAGGGCAATTGGTACATTTGATTGAGCAGGTAACTGGTATATTTTAAAATGCAAAAAACCGATGTTGAGGGAAACTGGTCAACACCCGGTCTATATGCCTATATAATATAATTAAGTATTTTATGATTGTAATTAAAGTAATTTATTACCTAGGTATAGTATTATAGGTATAGATTGCAATCATTTTTCCCGAAAAACTTGCATTTTAAAATGTAAAATATAATACAATTATTAAATGCTTTTTAAAGTATCGCCACACAAATATTATTGTGAAAAAATTTTTTTTTATTATTAGAATAAGCCTCGGCAGCGAAGGCCACTGGCTGACGTTTGGCAGTTAACAATTATATAATATTAGTTATTGCAATGATTTCGTTAGTACATTACATATTATGGTTAATTTTTTACAATAAATTTTCGATTTGTATATCTTTGATGAAGCTTAGAGTATTTGTGATGGTTTCTATGTTCGGGCCTAGTGATTCGTATAGATGTTCTGCCGTTCTGGGATGTTATACTTATTTCTGACGGCTTCAGTTTGTCTGTATTCGACAAAAATGTGTTTGATTGTCACGGGGACGGGGGACTCCACATGATCGCGCATTCTGTTTGTTCTTCTCGGTTCATTAGGTAGCCGTGTTAATATTACTTCGTCTTTTCTATTAAGATTAGCATTGTTTTTCCAACGTTCTGTTGTACGCTTTATTTCGTTGAGTTTAGTTACTTTTCTTCTTCATTTGAATGACCATCTTTCTTTAATTGCAGAATTAATACATCTTAGCGTGTCTTCATAGGTGCAGAGTATTTCGCTTATTTTTGTCATCACATTGTTGGCTGCTTCTTTTGCTAGGTAATCTGCTTTTTCATTTCCTTCTATGTTGCTGTGTCCAGGTATCCAGACAATGGTTATTTTGTTTTCGTAGTTATTTACTGTTTCTATTATTTTTGATTTAAGACTGTTGATGTTTTCATGGCTACTTAAGCACATTACGGAGCTTAATGAGTCGGTGAATATGACATAGTTATTGGGTAGTTGAGACAGTGGCGTGCCCAGGAAATTTCAATGGGGAGGAATATATGTTATACATTTTTTAGTAAAAGTAGGTACATTTAAATTAATCATGGTTATCCAAACACAAAAATTGCTAAACATATTATGTACATTCATGTATATTGAGTATCATTCTACAATTAGAATTAATTTAAATAGCCACACACTATACATTATTGTTTAAATAAAATGACAACATTAAACTAAAAACATTTATAACCTTTATTAAAATAATTAATATACAAAAGAAAAATAATTCTTAAAAACAACTTAGTTATTCGTTATTCCAAACGAAAATTTATATTTATACTTTTAGTCTACGTGATAAGCATGATCCATCATTTTATCTTATATCTTAACATAAACATAATTAATTATTAATTATTACTTAGAGGATTTATTGCTCATGAACATGAATACATAATCACTGATCTGTAATCAGTATAATCCCTTTAGTGAATGTTTATAATAGCCAATGGGAAATAATTTATAAGCAATAACTTATTACTGATAATTTTAAAAGTAATATCCATATCCATTTATAAATGTTTATATATGTCTATGGTAATATCTAATAAGTTGAAGTTAACAAAAAAAAGCAAATGGGGGGGATATAACCCCTAACCTCCCCCCCCCATTGGGCACGCCACTGAGTTGAGAGTTTTTTATGTATTCTATAGCTGTGTATATTGCTAACATTTCAGCAGAAAATATGCTGTAATTATTGCTTATTTTTATATTTTTTTGAAAATTAGGAGCGATAATTGGCTATAGCAGAACCATTTTCAGTTTTTGACGCGTCAGTATAAATATAAATATGCTGTGAAAAAAATTGTACCTATGCATCCTATGTATTTTCATATTTTTAAATTTTAATTATAACAACTTATGGAGGAGCTTTTATAAAATTGTCAAGTTTTTTAACCTGCCAACATTTTGAGCTGTTGTCTTGTACATTTAATTAAGTAATTTTACCCTGGCACCCGGAACTTGCAATATAACGTCGTTTTACGGGGCACCTATGTGATGGTTACGAAATTTTTTTTTTGCGGTTACAAAATGTTACATAATAAATAACATAATATACCAAACAATTTTCAAGTTGAAATTTTGACCTTGGGGAGCCAGGGTAGCACGCCTGTTTTTGTTTACAGAAATTTAAGTGTTTGAATATATACCCTATTAGTTCTTATCATACTACAAAAATATCGGCTAGTAGCTTATTATAGTTTCCCATCTTGTGCAACAAAAACCTATGATGTAGGTATGTGATAATAATTTATTTTACAACTGTCTATATAAGTATAGTGAATTACTATGCATCTTTAATTATAATTTATATATGGATATGCAATAGGTTAATAGAGGTAGAGGTTGATATTATATTTATTAACTGATCGATAATAAGCAATTATATATAAATGCCAATTATGATATATATAGGCATAGCGGCACACTAAAAGTCACTTACCATATTGTTACCAATATACATTTTAATCGTTTTATTGATCTTTTAATGAATTGAATTACAATTAGGTATGTGTTATTTTTGTATTATCTGACATCAGCCATCACCTCTAAAGACGGTCGAAATGCTTCGATATTCTTCCTCAGCATTGGTACTATGGATGGATGAAAAGTAAAAAATTCTTCAGACCAAAATTAAACAAAAAATTTAGGAAAACCGAAATTTTCACGCAAAATCAGATAAAAATCGATTTTGTTTTTTTATAGAAAAAAAAACCAAACAAGTTTAAAAATTAAAATGTCAGTAAACAGCTCAAAAAAAATTTAAATATTTTGAAAATTTTATCAAATGTATAAAATGCCTATACAAACATTCAGTCAAAATTTCAAGTATCTGTGGTTATTTGAGGTGTACCAAAATAAGGAAATCGTTAAAAGTGAAAATCCAATGTTGTAAAAATTTAAATTTCAAATGCTCATAAAAATTTAATTTGAGTTTCCGGTGGAATTTTTATTTGTGATAAAGATTGAAAAACTTGTAATGAATCTTGTATTAAATTTTGAAATCTTAGATTTAAAAAGAAAATTTTTTATGAATTTCTAGCTTAAAATAATTTGTGAATTTTCGTGATTTTTACGTATTTTGTCAAAATTCAAACTTTGAATGCTTATAAAAAAAAATTGTGACTATGAATTTCTTTTATTTTCAACTGCTATTGTAACAATATTTTAAGAGCCTTGTATTAAGTTTTCAAGCTTTTCTGTCTAACAAATAAATTGTTATCGATATTAATTTAAAAAAAACTAATAATGTTCGAAAATTTCAAATGCCTATGAATAGTTCAACTTAAGTCGAAAATTTTCATGGTGGATAGAATATACTTATTACTTATATAAACATTCTGTGAAAAGTTACATCAAAAACCAAAATCGATGTTGTCGAAAAATGAGTGTGCGTAAAAATTCCCGTTTTTTCCTTAATTTTTAGTTTGTTTATCCCGATTATTTAGAAAAGTATTAAGAATTTTTCACTTTTGACCCCCCAAAGTACCAACTAGATTCACTTTCTGATCGAACGAGGTACTGAAGTCAAAAATCGAAGCACTTTTACTGCCCCAAAACATGATGACAGACAAAAAACACACATTGTGGTAAAATCAATACATTCATTGCTCCGCTCAGAATCTAAAATAGCAAGTTCTATGTTCCACAAAATGTTCGAAATAATATTGAACTCTTTTTGAGCTATTATTTTATTTTGAATTGTTATCGATAAAAAAATGTCGATTAGTCAAAAAAAAAGAAAGTGTATGACATCATTCCTCATAAATTTTTATTAGTGGAAATTTAAAAAAAAAGTTGAGCGTGAATCGACAATAATTTTTATAAGTCTTATAAACGAAAATTTAACAAGTGCCATACGTTAATGAATCAACCAAAAGGTAATAAAAAAAAAATAACAGGCCACTACCACACGTGTAACTATTATGTCAGACTTCGGAAATATATGGTTGATATAACTATGTAAGTATTAAGTATTTAACAGTTGACAGTCATAATTATCGACAAAATGTATAATGTGACAAGAAATTTGAAAACATATTTAAATTTACTTAATACTTATCAAAATCAAACTATTTTTTCGAATCACCATTTAAAAAGGAATTTTTTTACTGTAAGAATATATATGCTTCAAAAATAATAATTATGGGGGTCTTATAATTGTTTCCGGACAATTGGTTAGGTTAGGTTGCGTTTTAAGCATGTCATAAAATCTCGCTGTCCGACGAGTCGTATCTAAAATACACGCATGGTATTTATTTAGCGCATCTAAAATAACTATATAGAGAAAAATTGATTTAATGTATAAGTATATTTATAAAAAGGTTATAAATTTCTTTAGATACTCATATCATTTTTATAGTATTAAAATTTGACGACAAAAATATATAAATAGCACACATAAATATTAAATAATATTATACTCCGTTATTTAAAATATAAATAAATGTGTAAAAAATGTGTAAAAATACTTCACAGTAAAATATAATAATTCAAGAAAAATTAAGTACATATACAATGTGAATAGATATGATATACCTAAGGTAGGTATATCATATACGACTGTCGACTATAAAACTAAAAACATACCTACATATTTTATGTAGTACTTATATTTTTAAATTTTGTATATTGTTATGAAAAGTTTAAACTTACATGTTAGTATAATTAATTATAATGTAAGAACTCAAATAAATCTACAAAAAAAAAAAATCAAAACTGCATAAAATGTTAAATTAAAAAGGCCAATTAGCCTTCTTACATCATTATCAAAACTATGAAATGATACTGCTAAAATATAAAATATAAAATACTAGAATCATTCACACGCATTATTCCAAAACGTCAATTTGGATTCAAAACGCATCACTTTACATGTCATCAAATCCAACGAATCTCTAAATTAACTGTAAATGACTTTGAAAAGAAACAATATACAACGGCTGTCTTCTTCGATGTAACGCAAGCCTTCGACAAGGTATGGACTTGAACAAATATTGAACACTCTAGCTCTTCCCAAATATTTATTAAAAACAATAATCTCTTTCATATCGGATCGAACGTTCCAAGTCTGCAGAATTGGAACCAACTTTTCTCAAACTCACGATATACAAGCTTAAGTCCCCCAAGGCTCAGTTCTAAGCCCTACCTTAATCTACTGCTACGAGTGCTACGGCATACCAATTCTTTCAAACTCACAGCTGGCGATGTTTACGGATGACACAACAATAATAACCCGAAGCAATTTCCTAAATTCTTCAATTCAAAATCTCCAAACAGCTCTAAACACAAATATAATGGAGCAATAAGGAAGACTCAGTCAAGTATCTTGGAGTGTTTTTAGACGAAAATCGAAAAACTGACATGGAAAATTCAAATAAATAAGAAACTCGCTCAGGGCTATGCAAGGATAAACATAATATATCCCCTAATTAACTTTAAATCAACTCTCCAAATGAAATCGTCCATTTTACTATACACCTCAAGAATCCGACCACTGATCACTTATACCTGTCCAATCTAGGCAGCAGCGCCAGCAGCTTCCTTGTTTTACAATCTAGGAATCAAAATGAAAAATTGGCATTTAAAATCACACTCACCAACGGATATTTTTATAACAGACCAAAGCGAAGACGAAAATCAACCACCACAAGTACCTACTATAACTTAAAGATGTATACACCTATCACAATATCTTAGACTAATTATAATTAGTCAATAGTAATATAATCTTGACTTGTAATCGTAATTTGTAAACTGACTTGTAATAGCATGTAATATGCCGAGACATTTTAATTTTCTTAATAAATAAATTTAAAAAATATTTATGTTTGCTATTTTATATATTTTTGTTGTTTGTTTTTCTTAATAACTTTGAAACAAATTTTAATTTAATGAAGATGATATGAGCATCTAATTAAATATATGTCCTTTTTATAAATGTGCTTTAATTACTTATATATTAAATCAATTTTTCTGTATAGTTATTTTAATCGCGCTAAATAAATATCACGTTTGTATTTTAGTCTTTTAGATACGGCCCGTTGGACGGTGTGATTTTATAACGCCACACGTAAAACGTGACTTTACATTTTAAACACGGAACCAATTGTCCGATAACAATTTTAGGACTACCAAAATATTTCTTTTTAAAGCACTATATATTCACACAATTAAAAATTCGATTTCTTTAGTTATGCGGTATTTAAATTCTTCATTGTCATTTTAAGTGGAAAACGAAGGTTTAAAATTGAAAATAATGGGTTTTAGGTGTATGTATATTTTATAAGTTTTCGGAATTTTTATCATTTTATGTTTTATCACAACGATAAGTACATATGTTTTTGTAAAAACAACAATCTGTAATCAATTCATCATTTTAACTATACAGGGTGATTCTTTTATCAAACAACACTCATTATTTAAAAAAGTATTGACTTTTTTCAATTTTTTTTTTTTTCAAAATTGTAGATTTACACTCTTCTTGAATTGTTTATTATTTTTATATTTTTCACCCTTATATTTATTATATACACCACCATCAACTTTTGATTTTCAAATGGTAACCTGTACTTCAAATTTCATAAATTAATAAAGCTATTTTTTTAATTAATTATTACGTTAAAATTTTGAATTTAGCGCTAGTAGTTTATGAGTTATAGGTATTTAAAGTTTAGATTGGCAGAGTGGAGTGGTACGGGGTTACCCCGCAAAATGTTTGTCCACTACTCCGCTTGTCTAAACTTTAAATACTTATAACTCATAAACTACTAGTCCTAAATTCGATTTTTATGTATCAAAATTTTTAGAAAAATATTCTGCTTTGGAATATGAAATTAAAAAACTATGTTGCCATTCAAAAAAGTAAAAAACTTAAAAAATGATAAGGATAAAAAATATTTAAAAATATAATTTTTTAATAAAAGCGTTGGTTTTTTAACAACTTGAAACTATGTAAAACAATATTTTGAAAAAATTCAATACTTTTATAAATAATGAGTGTTGTTTGATAAACGAATCACCCTGTATAGCCATATAGGTACTAAAATAAGTTCACATCTGATTACCATAATCCGTTTTATAGTTGTTTCTTCAAATACATATAGTTGGTGCAATAATTGTTAAACATGAATCTATTGCCTATTGTATTATTATTTAATAATATATATTTTTTGGATTTTGAGTATTTATACTGTCCCAAAAAAGCAAGGTGATGATAAAAGGAAAATCCCATAATTTTAAGATCAGTTATATCTACATGTTTTACTTCAATAATAACCTATTATATATGATATAAAATTTCTAAACGTAACGTGACTCATCAAAAATATTATCAAAACCCATTTTTGAATCTTGACTCACAGTTTATTGGGAACCTCTATTTTAACAAGGTACTAAATAATATTAGGGTGTTAAGAACAGTAGAAATAACTTCAACCATTTCGATTTTAAATTTATAATGATAATATTATATGATGTCAAATAATGACAATGGTTTTTAAGTATTTTTGTATATTTTAAATTTTTGTCTAATGATTATGATGTACCTATGTAAAAGAAAATACAAACAATGAAACAACAACATTAGTGACTCTTTATGAATTATGACTATATAATTACCAATACATAGATAATTGTAATGGCAATAAATTATTACATAATGTTCAACAATTACGATATAATAGTATGAAAAAAGTGGTAAACTAGTAAATATGTTTGTGAACTCAGAACTGTTAATACACCTACTTATTAAATAAACATAATATTTATCATTTATATTATAATATGACTACTTTGATGTTTGTATAGATAGTAGATACCTACCTATAGAGTATAGACTATTGTTAATTCAGTATTTTATTAGGTATTCACTTTTACAATTTTTAACTAGATATTAACACTCAATACAATCCAAAAATCTAATGTTCTAGGTATGATAAAAGTAATTAATAATAATATACAATTATTAATTAATTAATATATAATTGTTGTACTTAAAACATAATTTCATATTATCTATGTTAACTACAGTATAATTATGAAAATTCAAATTTATTTGGGTAATTAAAAAAAAATTATAATCTACAAATTACAATCTATGTGTAACTTGCAAATTCAATTAAATGTTGGCATGTGATGTATTCTACTTTCTACTAAATACAAGTAAGTATTAGAACGTATATCTAAAATAGTAAAATAGTAATACCTATCTGTAAGTATAATATACATAAATCTATGATGTTTAAACTTAACCATATTTTCAAATTCCTGAATTTTTTGTAATCCTTAACTACTTGAGGAATAATTATATGAGACAAACTTTGTGATACAAACTTCTATTACGAACCCCCTTTTTTTACTGAAAATTATTTAATGGGCGATTTTCTTAAAAACGTTGATGTATCTAAATCAAAATTCTAATAAGTAGGTAGTTCCCGAGTTATTAAAATATATGTTCTATAAGGATATACTTTTTTAAATTGGTTTTACAAAAATATAAACTTCGTATAATATTAGATGTAGTATTTATTATACTTGGATATTTTTTACAAATTAGATAGATCAATAATAGTTACTGACATTTTTAAATAATCTAAGCACCCATATCTACTTAATCTATTAGCGATTACTATAGATATATCATCCATAGTACACAAAGTTATATAACAATCCACGACTACTTGTTCGAATTTCAATTTTGATACATCTAACCAATAATTGAAAAAGGGATTCCTGTTTGAAAACAAAAGTTTGCATTGTCAAAATATCACACCTAAGAGTGGGACAAGCAAATATCATGTAATCAAAAATATGGTTAAAATGGTTTCAGAGAATTCAGAATTTCATATGTATTTAAAAATTCTAAATATCATGATTTGAATACCATAGGTAAATATCAAAATGTAAGACTAAAAATAAGGTTTACGTAAACACGAATATTATTTGAGGGTGCTAGACCCCTCCCCCTATTGGCCCTATTTGCACCTATGGTTTCTCGTAAGTAGATAATTACTAGTTAATATAGTTATTAGTAAAGACCCGTACAATTGCATCTTTTTATGGCGTGTTCTAAATTCTATTGAAACAATAACTACAAATCCGAATCAAGAAATGTATAGATTAACTCAAAGAAAGTTTTAAGTTGCGCAAAATTGCACGTTTCGGGATTCATGAAAATGAACTATTTTTTTATAAATAGTACTTTTGTATTATTTTTATCACTGCTAATTATGCAGTTATATAAAAAATTGGATTTTTATATAATTGTTCTATAATATAATAAAAATTAAATATATCGATATAATTCGACTTAATTACGATAATGACTACTACGGACCATGTCTTAAGATAAGTTGATGTTAAGCATACTAGCATAGAGCAATAATCTTACATGCACTACATTTTACTACCAGTTACCACAGAATAGAATCTAGATCTAAGAATACTACAATATCTTATTACCGTTTGGCTGTACGGTTTTTCAATATTTTTCATACACGTACCGTGCACACTGTTAGTCATATGGTTCACAGTATTTACTATCTAGTTATTTACAAATTACGATTTTGAACAGCTGCAGTCGCAGCTGTTGATCGCGTACGGTATCGTATTATCGGTATATTTTATTCGCTGTTGTCAGAACCAGATTAGCAGAACTCAGAAATTAGAAATCAAAATGTCTTCGGACTAGATTACTAGAACAACTTGTTAGATTAATTTAATTACAAATTTAAAAACATTAGAGGAAAAAAAATCATTAACTCTACGTCATAGTTTTTAGTACACTCTGAGACTGTAACCGTGCAGTATTTCTAGTATTATTATTTATTATCTTATATTGTTATTGTTGCTCCTACGAAGCTACTAAGTTATATATCTACCTGTTACAGGAAAGTACATCATATTATTAAAATAATATATTCCCTGATATCGCGATCGAAAATGATTTTCGTCAAATGTCTGTGAACCCTAGCCCGTCGGATCGTAACCCCTGATACCTTTATTATTTTTTTATTGAAATGGAAACCGTCAATTGGAACTCTCTTCCCAGCCTTGCTCTACATCAAATATTCACTCATTTGTCACCCGAATCCAGGGTGGCCGCTTCGTCCACTTGCAAACACTGGAGGACTGCTCTTTACCATCCACAGTTTTGGCACACTCTGGTGCTAGACATACCTGCTCCTGGAACTTCATACGCTGAAGTCAAGTCCAAAGTGAAGCATGCCAATAAGAACTTAGTGACATTAGTACGTGACATCCACCTTGCATTTGATTCCCGGAGCACCCAGTGCTTTGAATTGGCTTCTTCTGTTATCAAGGCATTGATGGGCAATCAACTGTTGAGAAACGTTGACATTGAACTCAACCACTGTGAGTTATCAAAGGACGAAATGTGAGTAGCTTGCCATCTTGAACACATGTCAGACGATTTAAAATTTAGAGTTTTAAACCTCTTTTTTACTAACTGGAAAATGTTATCAGATTTCAGTACAGGTGGTCAATTCAAAACTATTTTGAGTTTGCTATTCTCAATGTTGTGCAAAAAGGAAACATTGAAGGGTTTAGTTTTGGATATTTTATGTTTTACTATTGGAATGCTTTGATTCATATGCTATCCAAATATAGCTGTGATAGCTTACAGCGTTTGGAACTAGCTGGATTGGGACCATCAATTTTTAATGAAGAGAGTAAAACTACATGTTTTAATTCAACTTTTGATAGTATGTCGTCGCTAATCAATTTAAAGGTCAGTTATTAAATTATTTTCATAATCTGATTAGGTTTTGATTACTTATTAATAATAATGAGCATTTTTATTTCAGAAATTAAGTTTAGATCTAAATTCCAATACGTGCAAATTGCTTCCAGCATTGTGTTCAATGTCTCAATTGGAAATCCTTGTTTTACATGTTCATAATGAGTTGGATATAGATATAAGTGATGATATTTGGGCAGATATTAAAAAATACTGGTAACTATCAATTTTATTTATTTTGTGTTATACCTATTTAGGGTCAAATGGGGTAATTGTAAATCGGGGCATTTGTAAATAATAATCATAAGAAATTAACCAATCATTTTTAATGTATTTCATATTAATAACATGAAGGTATGAACGTCAAAGTATAATATTTGGGGCTAATGTAAATTTGTGTGTATTGGGTCTATCAAAACGTTAAATAAAAGGTAATACAGGTTGTTTACTTATGCCCCAGATCCAGATTCTATTTCACTCTTATAACGTGAAATCATTGTTTACATTTACCCCAAATAAATGGGGCAAATGTAAATGAATGGGGCATATGTAAATTATTTTTTTTTTCTTAAGTGATTTAATATTCTGGTCTTGTGTAGGAAATTTTATAAGCCTAGGATATGTTTATGAATGGTTTTGATGAGAAAGAAAATGTATTGTTAATTATAATTTAGAAAATAAAAAAAATATTAAAAAGTAACAAAATTTATTTACAATTACCCCATTTGACCCTATATTCAAGCCATATATGATGTAATATCACAATAATTATATAAAACACATATTTATTATAACTTGTGACAGTGGCGCCGAACCCTTCCACAATTTGCCATTTTTTCCGATATTAAGATGTTGGGCCTTTTGAAATATTTTTCGCCCTACTAGATTTTTAGGATTTCGGCGCCACTGACTTGTGATAATATATTATTGTAAAAATTGTTTACAAAATGAATTGTTATTTTAAAAATATTTTTGTTAATTGTTTTTACAGCCCTAAACTTGAACTAAGATTAACAATTATCAACTGTCATATTGTTGCTAAGCACTTACATACTAAGTTACTTCGTCCATCAATGCCTTTGACACATCTCAAAGTTCTTTTTTGTAATATGGTGAGTTTCTCATGATACATTCTTTTAATACATTTAACTATTTACTATATTTTATAAATCTATAGATGAATATTGAAGTATTACATAAATTACTGGACTATAGAAATACATTTCAATCATTAATCTGGGTTGATGAACAATCAATGAATCCTGCTGGCTTACTTAAAGGACATTGGCATCTTGAACCATCTGCTGATGATATTGAAACTAATCCACTGATAATATTATCATGGGTCTGCAGCAAACTTACAGAACTTGTTGTATTGGGTAAATTTGTCAATTTATTATTTAGAAAAGTTTATTATAATAACATTTAATGATATTTTAAGTTCCAAAATTACTAGTTATAAGAAATTATTTAGTTTAGACCTTAAAAAAAATTACATACACAAAATGTGTATCCTATTACTAGGCTGGGATTTCAATGCACTATTATATACATGGTTTTCCAGAGCTTACTATTTTCTCAAATTCGTTTTGTGTACTTTTGTTTGAGGATAATGAATAACAAAGTTTATTTTGCATTTTTGGAAATAATATATGAATTTGAAATTTTTTTTAAATTATCAGCAAGATTTTTTAAACATATGTAGATAATAAAGTAGGTCCTCATAATTCCTATTATATTATCAAATAACAGTTGAAATCTCAAAACCTAGGTAATGAGTCTAAGCAACTTTTAAAGTAAAATAAATTTATGAAATCTAGCTATATTTATCATTTTTTTAAATTTATACCATTAATATTAATACTAATCTAAAAAAAAACATTTTCAATTTTTGCATTTTTTAGGGCATTCAAATTCTAGCCCTGCTTACTAAAATATTTAATTTTCCCTTTAAATTGTCATAAAAATGTCTTTTTTATTAAAATTTAGTAAATAGTAGTCAATTATTTTAGGATACTTGATTGAACCAGTGGACGTATGTGGAATCGCAAGACTGAGGGGTTCTAATTTAAAGAGGTATGAATTATTAGAAGAAGATATTTGCTTTCATCAACCACAAAGTGAAATGATATATGATGAAGTTATTTTAGTAAGTATTTTCAAATTCAACTATTTATTTATTTATTAATTAATAATTTATTTATTTAATATAAACGGACGTGATTCCTAAAACATAATAATATTAACATTATGTGTGAAGAATGAAGATAATACATAATATGATAAGTTATAGTTTTTAGTTTTTTACTTTGTTGTATCAACTGTTGGTAACCAGTAAAAACAAGAAAAACATTCCATTTTTATCAATTTAACTGTTGGTTTTGAAAAATCTTTGATCAAATTAAAAAAAAAAAAATTAATTCTGTAAAAGTATAAATTTTAAAGTACTTTCTAATTTAATAATAATATAGTTTCTTTAAAAACAATATGTTCATTTTTTCTGAAAAATGTCCTCTTTAATAAAAATTATTGATTAATTAATCATCCGTCTTCCAAAATGTATGCTTATGAGCTTATGTAACAAAATAATTACTGTATCATATTTTTGTGACTAATGACTAATGGTTAATATTAATGTTCCACAACACATATTGACTTATTAATTATTATAACTTATAAAGTATAGATATATTATTTCTTCGGTTTTTTGTTTTTTAATACTCTGTATGTATTTTAAACTTATTAATTTTAAAATATTTAAAATATCTTAAAAGTTAAAATATTAAAAAAGCTTTTGAAAAAAACATAGATTATAGTAATCATTAATAATTATGTTTGTTGTAATAGGTCATAGTCTTTTAATATTAACTATTTAGCTGCTATGGGGGAAAATACCTTCTGTGTGTGCTTTTAAACTTTGAATATATTACTTATATAGTTAATAGTTATATATAATACGAAAGAGACATAAAATTGTACTTTCGTGATAGGTAACTTAAAATATATTATAGTTTAAGATAATCATTATTGAAATATTGGCTACAATTTGTTTGTCCATTTGAAGTAGCTATTAGTTTATTTTATTAAGGCTATGCATTATAATAGACAGTAGTTATATTATAACGAGAAATAAAAATTATATTTTCTAAATGCTTTCAGGATGTATCAAATTGGATGGATACAAATTGGAAACCTTTGAATAAAAATAATTTATTTGTAAGTCATTCGCATTACATATTGAAATGTATTTCCAAAGATTTAACAACAAAATTAGATATTAATTAATATTTACACAATAATTTAAAATGCCTTTCTTGAATTTACATGATTTTATATTTTGTGGTCATCAATAGTCAATCATTCTATAAAAATAAAAATAATATTTTAATCACGAAAAAATTTAAATTACAAAATAAAATATAGTATGTTGTTAAATCATAATATAATGATAATTCATTATACTTCTTCATGTTGATTTTTTGGATGAAAAATTACTATTACAAATAATATGTATGTTGGAAGTACCTCTCAACACCTGTGATTCAAAAATGTATTAGTATAAAAATATAAAGTATTGTATTAGATCCAAATAGTAATACTAAACAAAATACTCATATCGCTAGCTAGCCTCAATTTACTCTGAAACTAAAATATTGAATTATAAATGTTGTTTAAAAAAAAATTTTTTTATCTAGTCCTATTTTTTGATTATTAATATTTTTCTTTTTTTTTTAGTTATTGTTTACTTTAAATTTAAATCCTATTATTCATGGCAATTATAAACAATTTTTCTGTAATTGATTCGTTTTAATGTTTTTTTTTTTCAATGTAGGAGTTTGTTTAAATATGAAATGCTTTTTAAAAGAAATAAAGTTATAATTTCTTCTCAATCTCCCAAAATACAAAATATCTTATATAGAAACATTTTTTCATTTTTACTCATTACATAATATTATGATATATTTTTTACACTCATTTAATAATATGTAAAACGTTCAGTTAAAAAAAAAATATTTGATACTTTTTTTTTAAAGTTTAATAATAAAATGTTATTTAACATAATATTTAAAAATCTGTAAACCATAAAAAAAGATGATTTAAAGTTACCAAAGTTCATTTTTCATTTACTTTATTGATTATTATGTTACAATATCAGTGTTATACACAAATTCACTTATTTTTCTATTTCATACTTAATTCAAAAATAAACATGATAAACAATCGTTATATTCAGAGAGTATTTGTCGATTTCAAGATGAATTTTTACTTGATAATAAATCACCAAGATCAATTTTTTATGCAATGATCAATCCAATTGCTTTAAAATAAAACATTTGTTTTCAATAATAATTAAAACAAAATATTTATATTGTATTATGTTAGCAAAAGCGTTCCTACCACAAATTATATACCTATGTGGTTCTACTTATATGACAAGTGCAACTCAAAAAAGCACATTTTACTGATTAGACTGTGATAACATCTGTTAAAATATGTACAACATTATAGTGTTTAGGCAATTAGAACTGGTCGTGACTAGAGCGGACCATCAAAGAGTTGTTAATACTGTTAAAAATAATATTGTTGTTGAAATGTGTATTAAAATATATATTTATATTATAATATCATATACATGTAAAAGGATGTGATCTTAGAAGTATTTGATTAATTAAGATCTAAACTACTGTGATGTTTAAAAAGATCATTTCTTATGTTATTAATGTAGGTTAATTGTCTAAAACCATTTTATAAAAAATGTAAGAACTGTGACAATTGTTTTATTAATATTGTTAAAATTGTTACAATGTATTTGTGTGAATATTTTTCAACAGTAACACAAGTACCTAACACAAACAAAACTAGGACTGAACGAATATGATGAAAACAATTCGTGATAGATTATACTTGTTATCAAAAAAAAAAAAAAATGTTTTTTCTATGATCGATAACATAAATTTTAAAAGTACGTATTAAAAATCTTCAAACAAAATCCTTCGTCTTTGACAAACTAAAACTCTTTAAAACAAAATACGCACTGATTTTGAATTTATTTTATTTATTTTTATTACATTATTGTTATCCAATATTCATATTGGATTTTTAGTGAATTAATTACTATTTTATTCTATTTATAGTCCATATTATGTTGATATTGTGATTTAAAAATTATCGATTAAAAATCGAGAAATAAAATAAAAACATTTGTTTTAATTTGTAATTTGAATTTAATGTTTTATAATACATTTAATGGCTATTAGTTAATTAGGAAATATTTACATTTATACTACCTATATTATTAGTATATAAAACCTATATCTCTATAGAAAATTAATTACCAAAATATTATTAAGAAAAAAGTATTTATATCTTCAGACAAGTATTGTATTCATAGCATTCTAATAATTAAAAAAAAAATATATTTGTATATTCACTTATGTATTCTTGTGCTTGTGTTCATTGTTATATCTTAAGCTAATTATAGTGTTTATAATATTATATTAATGTCTTCTTTAAAGACATCAAAAAATAAAATAAAATTATATATACTTATTATTTTATTAAAATATTTTTTATAACAATTAATGCAGTGTTAAACTTATGTGGCGGTAATAACTAATTTATATTGGACTACCTATAATTTAAATCTATTTTGAAAATCAATTTTTATCAAAATTCAATCACTTATCAAATATTGTATGTTAAAAAAAAATAAAAAAAAAATTTATTAATCCCATAATTTAAAATTAAAATTAAATTTTGTTGTGCACCTATGCAATTTTATTTATTAAAAAAAAAAATTGTATTTTTAGTGTAGTTTTAATTTCTTTTATTAAAGTCAAGTATCAAATCTCATTATAAATTAAACTAGATATTTATTTATGTTGTAATAATGTACACCACTGCCACAACATCAAAAATATAATTGTCCTCAGCTAAAACAAATTTGATAAAATATGTTTTAACCAAATGCTAGAATTTTTTGTTTATTGATGTTATTATATTATGTAAGTTGTATTATTATCATTATTATTATTTCATTTTATCTTATTTATATTGTATTACAGTCAAACTTGTTCTTATAATCTATAATTGTTAATTTTTTTTTAAAACCTATATTTGTTGGATCATGGTTTGAATGATCATGATAAATATGTTATCAACACATAATTTACATATATTATAAATATATTCATTATAAATAATTGTAAAATAGCAAAAAATCAATAAATGTATTATGATTGAAATTGATTATTCAGTATTCTAGTTATTAATGGTTATAACTTATAAGTGTTATATTATAGCCATTTTATAAGTATTACATTTGTTTTGATTACATTTTTAAAATAGACCTATATTTTCATTAATAATTGTTATACTTTTGCGTGGGAAGGGGTGCAAGGGCGAAGCCCCTGCTGTTTACTTTACATTAGATGATTATTTTAGCCCCTCTAAACAATAAACATTCAACTAAATATCTGCCTATATGTACGGCACACGTATTGTATATAAGCATTATCTATTTTGTAAAAAATTATTTATTAAGTGTAATGTTTATATATTATTACTAGCTGACAGCTGTTAATCATACATAAAATACAGCACTATTTAGTTGTATCTCAGTTTAGTGTACCTTAGTCCAAGCGTGTAAATGGATGTCGCTCTGCTGAGTCTGCTGTAATACAGTTGGATACAAGTGGGTTACTGTGATGGATGGTATTAAATTTAAATTTAATTATATAATGTCATTGTATATACAAAAAAAGATTCTGAGTGCAGTAGACGGTTTGTCAGTCAAGGATATTTTACACAATATTAATTAAAATGTTAATAGGTATTAAAAAAAAATCAGATTCATTATGTAGCTACCCAACTCACTCAGTCTTTCATTGTATATACAATCCCGCAGAAAAAAATACTTTGGAGAAATAAAAAAGGCTTCCTGTGTGCGTAAGTACTAAGTTGAATCAATTGGAAGAAAAGATAGAATTTTGATGTTAAAAAATAAGTGAAATCAATCCCAAAAATTCTATGTCTCAACTTGAAAAAATATCAATTCACAAAAATTTCAAGATGTTCAACTGAATAAACGTTGAAAAAACAAAATTAGCACAATATGGCGTGAATAACAGATTGTCAACAACAATTCGAGTCAAACAGACAATTTATGATAAACAAGTCATTAATTTCATCATTGATATATGTCGTACTGGGTAATTTTTTTTCCAATGTTTGCACAGTCGAACATCTTGAAATTTTTGTGAAATTCGTGAACATTTTTACAAGAACATAGGTACAATAATGCATGTTTTTATATAAACACCCTTGAACGCAACAATATCATTATTCTATTTATTCTGATTACTTTTATTCAAAATCGATTGTAAGAAGTTCAGTATTGTTGCGTGTTATTGTTAGTTGCGAAAATATATTCGTGTATGACAAAAAGCTTAAATTCTCGTAAATCTTGCAGCCTGTTTGTCCAGTAATTATTGATCATCAAGTTAAAGATATTATGATCTAATGAAAGTTATATTACTCGATTTTCAATGTTGAATTTGATAACAGTAAGAGGAATGTAACAGATAGCTGAAAATTAGCTGAAGCCGCGGCGTCTTCTGGAAACGCAATTGAGATTGGTTACCTATGTTATTAATTGCTAGATCGTTATTTTGTTGAACTTCCAAACTTCTCTTGGAATAGTCGAATAGTATAAGAAAAAAGAAATATGTAGTGACCCGAAGGGCAATATTGAAGATGAGGGGAAAAGTCACTCATAAGTTTGTATACGCGAGTGATGGGAGACTGGCCCACCACGATCCCTTGATTTATTATGTAATCGTTGTTGACGTCAGTCGTCAATAAACGACGCTCGGCCATTGCACTTGGGGTTAGGATTACTGAAAGGAAAAAGTTCCCCCAGGTTGGTCATGGAGTGTACATGCCAAAATAAAAGTCATTATCTCCAAGGCCAAACACTAACTCCGAAGTACCTCTATTATAGGGGAAACATCGTGGACTAAAGTCCTGGGCAGGAAATGTGTGCTGTTTTTTCTTGGCGTTTCATACGCACAGAATGGTGACTCTAGCGAGACTTTTCGATATGAGTAATATATAGTTAGTTTTTAATAAGTCATTAACAACATTAACTATTACAATTATAAATTATAACTTATAAGTATGCTCAGTGGCGTGGCGAGGTAAAAGTTACATGTGGGCGAAGTAGACTTAAAGAGGCCCTTTTAAAAAATTTTTTAACTTCTGTCATATTTCTCTATGGTTAATTATAAAGCCCTATGGAACGCGAGGCCCTTTGAGGTGTGAGGCCGTGGGCAATGGCCCACACCACCCACGCCTAGCGCCGCCACTGAGTATGCTCTAAAAATGTCAAGTACACGAACAATATTTTTATAAATTACAACAATATAACTAAAATTGTTATTCTTTGTTATATTAAATATGTAATTTTATTCTGCAAATTCGATCTTAAGATAACTATAAAAAAAACGGTGTTTGTATAGTTTTTAGGTTTTTTTTTTTTTGTAATAACTTTAAAAAAGTTGATATATTTTGAAAATTGTATCAAGTACAGGAATTGATGAAATAAATATACGGTGTAAATTTCAAGTTTTTCGGTTATTTGTTTTTGAATAGGTAACAACAAAATAAGAATATCGGTAAAAGAGAAATTCAATCAATTATATTCAATGTTGTTTTAATTTTAAATTTGGAAATAAAATGTAAAATCAATACTTTCATCGCTCCGCTCAAAATCTAAAATACCAATTAATAATATAAGAACAGTAGGTACGCAATGAAAGCTGACAAAACACAAACGGGCACAGTTACCTATGTATTCCAAACGCAGTACTACACTGGTGAAGTATTATTGAAGTGAACGAATAACTTACTGATGTCCGGCGGACGAAGATCGTTTAACACGTTGGAGACTTGTGTTTTTAATATTAAAACTATTCAACAAGGTTTATGTTAACTTTTAGTTTATAATTTCGGTCAATCTTTATTCATAACAGAATTCCGTAAACTATTATATTATAATCTATGCCTGTACATTATTTCTCGCAAAAACATATATTAAATTCATTATAAAGGTATATTTATTATACTTTAATCGTAAAAATGGATTACAATTCAGTTGAAAAATCTAATAAAATCACGACATCATCTTAAATTACAGGATTCGGAATTTTTTAAGTAACGATAAAATTGGAAAAAATAGATCACCCAGGAAAATATTCGTAACAACTTAGCAAAAAAAAAATTGTTAAATTATTAAAATGACATGCTACAAAACCAAAACCTTTAAATACAATACATCACCTCATTCACCTCTCTTCCCTGCCACAGACGAAAAAATGAAAAATCGGGCAATTTGTTAACACTCTTGAAAGTATTTGAAACAACTCTGTGAAAAAAAAGTTCAATAGTTTAATTGGAACACAAAAAAGGCCTGTTCTTTTATATATGCATATACCATATAGGAATATTTATAATATATTAACTGAAACCGTGCACTTCGTAGCCCGTTAAAAATCCTATCTCTTATATGTAATGATGCTAGCATTATATTTTTATATAATATAATGAATAATGATAGATAGTGGTTAAAATATATTATAATTCTAAAACGATACGGGGCTAAAACTTTACCACCTAACTTGATTGTTAATTAAGTATAATACCGTACATTTTATTTTGAATTGTATAGTTGTATTTTTATTCTTATCATAATATTTAGCGACAGTCACGAATATATTGAAAATACTGTTTAATTTTTAATAAACAAATCAATATAATAATAAGAACACATTTTTATAGGGATGGGGGGGGGGGGGGGTAAAAATATCCTATATCAATTCACCAGGGAGGTAAATATATCCTAGTATAATTTAAATAAAGTTTAATTTATCCCAGTATATTTTTACCACCTCTGGAAGCGTTTTACCGTTTTACTTTTTGCTCGACTTCTGAGTCGCAAAATCATCTATTATGGCATCGAATTCCATTTTGTTCACTAGTTCCGTTTCTATAATAATAAATGATTTATTTTGTGTTTTGTTTATTTAAATGGTTGCCATTGATTACCAAAAAATATTGTTATTATTTAGTTTACTTTTTGCTGGACAGATGGAGTCACTGTAATTTAATCACCACTACGTAATTTTTCTCTAACCCGGTAACTATCTCAAATTGTTTATCCTTAAGATCCTTCTCCTGACAATATTATGAACCCGACAAAAAAAGAATGAGCGAAATCGGTCCAGCAGTTCACGCGTGATGCTCTGACCAAGGGAAAAAGGGATTCATTTTTATATATAGAAATAACCAAAAACAAGGAAAAGTGAAAATCTTTGTTAATAGGTAATATATTAAATATTCCATCAGATACCATATTAATAATGTGGTGATTACTAATTTATTATATTTAATTAATATTTTTCCTACCAAACGTCAATTGATAATAATAATATAATCAGTGTACCAGAGACAATATTTTATATTATTTATATTTTTGTTCGTTGTATTTTATTAGTTTTACTCGATAGTGTTCTTCAATTTTTTTTAGGTAGTTTAGTTTTTAGGTAAATTTGTTTTGGTTGTTAATTTTTAAGAGTTGCTTTTTTACTGATAGAACCTAAAATTCTATCCAGCTCAGCCCAAGGTCAAGTTATTTTTATTTCCAGGATACTGATGATTATTATACTAATGAATATCTGTTTGAATTTAAACGAGTCAAATTTCCTATAGCTTTATAAATAAAACTTTGTTTTGGTATGTCCATCAATATAAGACCAGTGGCGTAGTTTAGAATTGGTTCATCAAATAATTATATTATATTGAATTGTGTTTATATTTTAATATTGATTGACTTAACCACATAAAATATTAAACATAAATACATTTATTCCTTTAGGTAATAATTATTTTCCCATATAAACGACATATTATTATTATTCATATTATATAGGTAGTCACATATAGACATATAGTTAATACTGCTCAGTGGACTATTGTAAATGTTGTTTATTTCTTTTAACAGTTATTGTTTTTAAAAAATGGTTCGTTCATCGTAAATTGACATTATTATAACTATTAAAAAAATATTAAAGGTAGGTACTGGCGTAAATCTGGGAGTTTGTAATTTGCACCAAATTAAAGATATATAATCTGCACCACTGCTGATAGTCGAAAATAGAATTTGTAAATTGCACCAAAATGATTATTTATTTGTTCAATTATCGAATATTCGATTTTTTTCTCGGTATCTTCGTAGACGTCGAGACTAGACTGATACGAATGACAATAATAATTTTAATAATAATAATAATACGATTTAATAACATATCATTTTTTTAATTGACCAACTTTTTTTTATATTCATAGTTATACAATTTTATATAAACTTAGTATTTACATCAATATGTGTATAAGCTCGGCTATTTTATAAATAAAAACTAAGCCAAATTTATATTAGGATATAAAAACTTATAAGTTTGTACTATCGAAATACTATCGAAAAAAGAATCGATTTTAATTTTGGTGCAAATTACAATTCCTATTTCTTACTACCTGAGGATGGTGCAAATTGTATATCTTTATTTTGGTCGAAATTGCAAACGCACTTTAAAAAAATGGTGCAAATTACTAAATTTCACATGTTGTAAATATTTTGGGTCAATTTTGGTGCAAATTGACTACAGCCGTAAATCTTATACAAGCATTTGAAGTTCAAATGTTGACAAATTGTGTAACCTATACAAATGCTATACATATTTAATAATTTATAAAATGTTCAATTATTATAGGTATGATATGGACATCAAATAAAAGTATCTACTATCTTTATAACTAGTTTTCAGTTTTCACTGAAAAAAACATTTTTAAGTTTGGACGAAATTAGTTATTTACTAAAGTGTAAATGATACTA
The DNA here is from genome assembly GCF_037042655.1 of Diuraphis noxia. NCBI lineage: Eukaryota > Metazoa > Arthropoda > Insecta > Hemiptera > Aphididae > Diuraphis > Diuraphis noxia. Next base: position 20,258,018 of record NW_028301712.1, on the reverse strand, counting down.
TAGTTATTTTGTTGTTGGTAATTAAAAAATATGATTCGTGAGAACTTGAAACTCTTATACATTTTCCATACATTAATAGTATTATTTCATTTTTGACTTCAAAATATTTAGATTTATTTAAATTATTTTAAGCCTATCTATACATTGTATCTACTGTTCATTTAATAGACTAAATATACTATCCCAGTATCCCACTACGACTATGCCACTGCGAACTCCTACAGTCAGGGACAGCGCGAGGGGGGGGGGGAATTCGGGGCAGTTGCACCGGGCCCCGCGATTTTAAAATTATAATTAAGGCCCCGCAGTTCTTAAATGATATTTTATACTGTTCAAAGATTAGTTAGTTTGGATAATATGTAATGTGACTGTTATTTATTTTGCGCGGGCCCCCGAAAATCCTAGCGCCGTCCCTGCCTACAGAGTACAGTTTGAATATTTGCAATGTATTCGTGTACAAAAAACATTTAAAATATTCTTACATAGATAAAATATCATGGAAAACGGATATTCCAAAATATAAGTTGATATTAATGTATTATATTCGGCCAACATGCACAGATTTGACAATGATTTGGTCGGTGTGATTGCAATAATAGGTAATATTATCTAGTAATAATCTAAACGAAATTATATATATTATAGTTTGTACGATTTATTATGGTTTTACGTTATACAAACAATAATGTGACATAATACACAAATGTAAATATTTTATACTCGTTAGAATAATCAAAACCAGAATCTGAAAATACTCCGAAAGTAGATAGTAGGTTGTAGGTACCAATATATTCTACTGAAAAATATCGTACAATATTAAAAATAAAACAATTTTATTATAAAATACATCTAAATCTAAAAGGATATCTCAAGGACAAAACGAAAAAACGGGATTTATACAGGCATACAGGATAGACTTAGAAAAACCGGAAAAATGCATCCTGTATAAAGATTTAAGAGTTTAACCCACTCCCCCCCTGAAATTTCATGAAAATTATAAATTATGTTTTTATAGAGTGAAAGGGGTGTCTGTTTAAAAATATAATTTATATATTTTATAAAAATATAACTGGTTTTATTAATAGTATTAAAAGTTTTAATGTAGAGATACCATGCAGCCATCGTATATAATATGAATTAAATCTCGTTTAGGTAGTGCTCGATCAGGCTAGCGTTTTTAAAATTATATTTTATGTTATAAAATTTAAATGTTCATGTTTCCATAATATACATTACCTAAAAATTAAAGTTTTTAAAAATAAATAAATAATCCCATGGTTGAAATTGTGTAATCTTATTTTTAGGTTAGATTATATAAATATGAAAATGTATAGTATGAAGCCCCCCCTCCCCGGCCACCATTGATCATAATATTATTTATTTTCTAATTAGTAATTATTACCCATGATTTAATAGTATCTTAAATCGTGTGCAATGCTTACCTAAATTTTATAACCATAGTATTTACTCTTTAAATATATATTATAATTACCTACTTTTTTTCCAGATTTGAACCGACGACGCCACAGTAACTGCTTTCGCGTTGCGGTGTATACACACGTATTATAACTACTATATAAGACTAAGAAAGTATCTAATTTATTTTTCAAACCTTATATTGAGACAACTGTGTGATTTTTTGATTTTCAAGCCCCCTCCCCCATTGAAAAATCCTACGTACGCCACTGGTATAACCTAAGCCCCATACAAAATATTTTTTGTGTACGCGCTTGGACAAATTTTAAATACGGGACGTCGTATTATCATCGGTCACTCTAGTTAAGCCGTGCGGGAACTGAAAACTGGAAAACTAAAGTAAAACCTCTACATCAATAGTTATACTATAAGCTTATAGGAGACCATACAGTTAGGTTAGGTTAGGTATATATATATTTTTTTAAAGTTTTTTTTAGGTGTTCTGTGACTCTGTGTAGGCACATTATCAGACCCTCCGCTAAAGAAAATCCTGGCTACAGTTACATACAAGTCAGGGCTTCAAATTTAATACAACTTATCTATAAAAATTAAATTTTAAATTTTAAAATATACTTTATAAGCTTTAAGTTATAATTATAAAAAAGAAATATCAAGCCTTATTGAAGATAACCCATATTTTATATCCACATTTATTAAAAAAAATTAAATAAAAATCATCCCATGTATTTAAGCAGGTGCTTACATATGAAAAGATAACACAGCCTGTTAAATAAAAAATTGCATAAAATGTAGGCAGTTATGTTAAAAAAGTTAAATAACGAAAATTGTTTAAAAGAAACTTATGTTTATAAATACTAATATGTACCTCCCGGTGTTAACATTTTTTTACAGTTGGACACCAATGCATTTTTAAATATAATTTTATCGATATTGTAGTCGATCTTCGCTGGTGTTTAAAAACAATAAAAACCACACAATAATTCACGCCCATATACCTACCACATTGACCTTGTTTTTCGTGTTCATGGTTACCCAAAGTTGAAACGATCAAAACATTCGTGTTCGACGAACAATCTTTAATTTTTTTTAATTTTCTAAAAAAAATTGCAATCGTTTAAGCATGCTGCATAATATTCATTATTATATTCTATGATAATGTCTTTGTTTCCATATTGCTGCACATATATACACATACACTCACATACACATATATTTAACATATATACGTAAATATATATATATACATAATGTAAACCATAATATAGTCGCATAGATATAACTATAGAAGATATAGATATTATATGCGATTATGTATTAAAAGTTAAAACTATTATACCTATACAGTTATTTTTTCCGACCGAGTATTGGATATCGGAGAGTCAGCATTAAATTTTACTCGAATGACGCAACTTATACTGTATACATAGATAAACCTTTCTGGAGAGGAATGAATTATAATATTATAATATACGTCGTTCTAAGAATTATTATTATAGCATTATATCAATCATTATCGCGTCATAAACCTTATAATAATATTCATAATGGTATATGCGTATGGTAGATTTTCGGGGGTGTATTATGCATGCCGTTCCTATTACATTACGTTATACCTTATACGTACCTATAGCCTATAACAGACCTATAACTCTAAAATTACCTGTACTAAATAATTGTACATGTAGGTAGGTATATATAATATTATTATCATAAGAATTATTTTAAAAATGTTAACAATCGTAATCTATTCGTCGGAAACATTGATACAAAGTTATTTAAATTACTTATAACCTATATGTACAGTGAAACCTCCAAATGGGAAACTTATTTGAGGGCTTGAATTTTAAAATGATACAGATATACTTACTTAACTTAACTACCAACTTCACTATTTTTGAGAATGTTAACCAAGCAAATGCAAGAGCTGTAACAAAAGACGCATGTTTATGCAGGTTACGTATAATTTTAAATTCATATTTTACCAATTTCGTATACCTATATAGGTACTATATATAGCTTCTATAAATATAAATCTTAAGTGTTTTAATACATTATTCATAATTCACTTCTTAAATAGTGATCAATTTTACAAACATTCTTAACAAATCTGAATACATTACCATGTAGTTTACTCTTTATTATAGTACCTATATATAATGTATATATATTATATATATATATGTGTGTGTGTGTGTGTGTGTGTGTGTGTGTGTGTGTGTGTGTGTGTGTGTATATATATAGATACTATTATCTATGATAATTGCGTTGTTCACAACATAGATGTATTATGACGCATTACACCATACGAAATACCTATATTGAAAATTTTTCACAACGCACGTTTTTAAATATTTTAACTCTCAATAATCGTAATTTGTTATTTATTTACAGATAAATATGGGTTTCATATTTAATTAACACTGTGTCCAGTCCTATATGATTTCAATTTTTTCTTTATTATCATTTATTCATTTATCTGCAATAGTTAAGCTCGATGTTTAGTAATCATAATATGACAATTTACTAATAATATTTAATTAAGGATTATATCATGAAATTTTCGTATTAAGTTTTAGGTAGGTACCTACCATTAATTTAAATAATTACATTTGTGATTTATTCTGGTTAGGATTTATAATTTTAGTAAGGAATTAGCGTTTATAACAAAGTATCCAATATTTTAAATTGTAATAGCATGCTATTATAATTACTTTTTATTACTAAACGATAATTGACTATTTAAATTAAATATGTTTGTGATAATTTTAAATATAATAAACTGTAATTAGCTATTATTTAAATATTCATTATATTATTGTATTTAAAAGTTAGGATATAATGGGAGTAGGAACAATTTTTCATGTCTAATTCGAGTCAAAAGAAAGGAGAAATTTACTAATAAAACGTCGTTCAACGAACAGAGTGGAAATACGGCCAAAAATAAATGAGATTTTCTTAGAGTAAATTGGGTATACAAAGACACGGAGTGGTTCTGATAAGCTCATTGCATTCGTCAGATAAATTCGTTTAGTTAGCACTATAATGGTCCATCGTCGATTATGGATTGTCGTTCACCATGTGTTCGTGTTTGATTCATTTGTGTAAAATTTCAGAATTAATTTCAACATCAAACATTTTGAGCCAAAACAAATTTTTGGCCAGAGATGTGTAAAAGAAGACAAACAATCAAATTGTTGGATGCTTATGGTTTCAACTATATAGATGGGATACGTCCTCGCAATGCCATCTTCACGTCGTACGCAAGTTGTTCCACAGCTTCCTCATATTACGTTTTGGGAATGGAAATTGGCCCTCTACGTTCGATGTACCTTTAAAAAAACTGAAATTACATATTTATTTATTTATTTATTTTTTATTGATCTTTGTAGCTTCGGCAACATGGGCCATTAGCTTTATACTTAAATTTACATTATACTATTACATGTTTTAGGTGACAATTTAATTACAATAATAACTTTGAAACTTTGAGGCTTCTGGCTGTTGACTATATTTATTTTACTTAAATGTATTTGTATATTTCGGTTGTCCTGAGGAATGACATGATTTGCTTATTTATTGATAGTTAATATTAATAACATAACTATAAGTCTGAAATAAGTAATAACCCAAGTTAGATATGTCTCACTTTGGCCCTATTATCGTGAAACAACCTATAAAAACAACAACAAAATTTTAGAATCTTAAAATATTTATATAAATTCTGTTTTTGAAAAATCTTTTTTAGATTCTGAGCGGAGCGAGGAATGTATTGATTTTACTATGATGTATGGGGCACTAAAAGTCGATTAAGTCGGTACTTTTTTTTTTTGGGGGGGGGGGGGGGGGATCATTATTTTTTTTTTTAAATTAATATTGATAAAAATTTATTTGTTGGGTAGAAAAGCTTGATGAAAAACTATTCGGAGTGAAGACGGTTTTTCAGGCTAGGATATATTATGCTATACTATATTAATTATAATGCTATTATTTAAAAAAAATTAGAGACGTCTGAAATAAATTCCAAATCAATCAAATCAACTGCATTATGTTAGGGACATACTCACTCAGTTATTTATAGTAATTAGTAGGTATATACAATTTATTATAAAGTATTATCATAAGTCATTAACGACATTAACTAAATTAATATTAGAATATAAAGTATACTCTCGAAATTGAAGTACCCACAGGCCACGAAATAATATTTTCAAATTACTACTATAACTAAAATTATTATTCTTGATTATTTAATATGTAATTTCATGCAAATTTGAACTTAAAATAACTATTAAAAAAACTGTGTTTGAATAACTTTAAGATTTTTTTGCAGTAGAATTAATTACTTATGTGGAACCTTGTTTTAAATTTTCATTCCTTAGTTATACAATTTAAATGTTTTATAAATGTTAACAACTGAAGAATTTGGAAATTTTCGATTAGTTAAATTTTGTCAAAATTCGAACTTTAAATGTTTACAGAAAAAAAAAAAATGAAAAAATGTGCTTATATGTATTTTTAATATTTTCCAACTGCTATATTATATCAACTTATGGTTATGGGGAACCAATTGTATTAAATTTTCACTTTTTTCGACCCAACAGATAAAATTTTATTGACATTTATAAAATAAAAAACTAAAAAACTGAAAATTGCAAATATCTATAAATAACTTAAAAATTTTTGAAGATTTTATCAAGCATAGGAATTAATAAAATAAATACATTATATAAATTTCAAGTTTCTACAGTTATTCGTTTTTGAATAACATTAAAATAAGAATATCGGGTACATGAGAAATTGAGTAAATATCCAATGTTGTAATCCAAATCCTCATAAAAATTTAATTTGACTTTTCGGTAGGTAGACATTTTTTATTCGATTAAAGTGGACGAACTTATGAAGAATCTTGTATTGAATTTTTAAATCTTAGATATAAAAAGATAAATTTTTATGAATTTATAATTTATAATAAACCGTAAATTTGAGTGATTTTAAGTATTTTGTCAAAATTCGAACTTTCAATGCTCATTAAAAATAATTGAGCATATATTTTTAATATTTTTCAACTACTATTGTGACAATATATTAGGAGCCTTGTATTAAATTTTGAAGCTTTTACCCAACGAATAACATTTTACTGCAATTTATAAAATAAAAAACTAAAAAGATTGGTTATTTCAAATGGCTATAAATAACTTAAAAAGATTTGAAATATTTTGAAAATATTAACAAGTATTGAAAATGTCAGTATAAGCATTCAGTGAGATCTTCATGTGTCTATGTTAATTTGTTTCAGAGTTACATTAATATCTAAAATCGATTTTCTCAAAAATTGATTTTGTGTAAAAATTCCCGTTTAACCTTAAATGTTTTTTTGTTTTCCCGGTGTGGTCATGCTTTTGAAAACTACTGGGAATTTTAAAATTTTTCCTCCCCAATTCACCAACTAGATTCACTTTCTAACGGGAAAAGCTACTGAAAAATTAAGTTGAAAATTGAAGTATTATTTCGACAACTTATCGTGTACACAGACACAAAAAAAAATACACAACGTTGTACATTAAACACATTCATTGCTCCGCTCAGAATCAAAAACTAATAACAATAATACCATTTATCATATTATATTCAATGCTAATATACAAACCTATTAATCCAAGTAAATTATAAAATAGTCCTCTATACGAAAATTTTGTTTTTTACAAAGGCGATCAAATTGAACGGAATAAGGGAACCAGAGGGGTGAAACAATATTGACCGACCTAAAATATATAATTCATGGATCCGTATCGAAGACACGCTTGACCGACATACACATTATATGCGACAATTAATAAATAATGAGTAGTTACCTAAGAAAATTATCAAACTTTCAGAATGTTTGAGAATAATATTCAAATATTTCGTATTATTAAAAATAACCTTAAGGATATTTTATTTATACAAATTTCCTAGATTATGCACTTGAAAAATAGTGCGTGTATTTTTTTTACTCATATTTTCGTAAATTAATATTATATTCTAAGCAACATTAAGTGAAACAATTCAATCAAAGTTATTTATACGCTAAATAATTTTACTAATCTTGTAAGTAAAATCCAAGAAATTAGTTTATTTAAGATGAAATAACAGACTTTGCAACATTTTTAACCTAATAACTTTCATTATACCTGTATAGCCAAATAACGAAAGCGTCTTGTTGCTAAAATATCCCAAGTATCTAAAAAGTACTTATACATATATATATATATATATATACTTTATTGCATAATAATAGAAGGTATAGAGTATGATTTTAATTTATGACTCTATTATAAGATATTATAATTATTATATAATAGGCAGGTAAACGATAAAATAATCGGTATACCTACCGATAATAACCCAGCAGCCAGGGTCAGCACACTGGAAATCTTACACGCGAATCATGACCTTTAGATAAATCTGAAGTAACACTGCCGTGAGAATAAAATTTCATAACACAATTTCAATATCTCTTTCTGCAGCTGCAGGTAACCCGGAAGCTGTCCAGTCGGTTTACCATTATTGGAAGAACTTAGCAGTCGGCTAAGTCCGGAAAGTATAAGCAATTACACCCACCAAGAAATCTTCATACACCTACGTTTTAACTTTTAATAATTAAAGGCTTAATGAGATTAAATTTTTTTAAAAACATATTGATATATATATTATCAATTATTATAGTGCTGACAATGCCGTTATAAATGATAAATTATTATGAAGTGAATACAATTTAAGTGTTATAATTAAATATTAATATATTTTAAATTTTAAAATACAAAAAATTGGTTTATTATGTTATAAAAAACGTTAAGGTGGTTCTTATAATATCTTAGAAAAAATTGTGTATTTAGGTTCGAAATTTTTTTTTTTAATCAAAAGAAAAAATATAGATTACATAATAAATAGGTAGATTTACAAAAATTAAAAATCTACTTTCTTTGAGCTGAATTTTTGTTGAAAATAGAGAACTACTACAACATTATGTTAAATTTTAAAATTATAAATGTGTTACTGTTCTACCTACTGTTTTAGTCGCTTTGTGGAACTATAAGCATCATCATTCATTACTTCTCGGCGCAGAGCGATGAATGTAGTATTGATTTTACAATGATAATTTATGTGTTTTATTTAAGTAGTCAAGATAATACATTAATTTTTAACCTCAGTATTTTTATTGGTTGGAAAGTGAATCTATTTGATACTTCAAAGAGCGGTAAAAATATATGGAGAATTTCCACGAGTTTTCAAAAGTATAGGGAAAAACAAAAAAAATAAGTAAAACGGGGATCGTATGCAAAACTAGTATTCAACAAAATCGATGAATATAATAAAGGGGTACGCTATAATTTGAAGAAAAATGAAGAGTAGCTCAGTCCCCCTGCGTCCTCCCCCAATTCAACCACACTAACTTTAGGTTACAATCTATTCTCATGGATTCATCTATATAAGTTATAAGTTATAATCTTTAACAATGTGTTCAACGTTAAAGGTAACACGAAATATTTCGAACGCATGACCTTGTATTAAATTTGCTTTTTTAAAATTTTTTTAATGCATAAAGGACATACAATTACATTTTTTTTTTATAAATCTTAATTTAAAAAAAAAGTGAAATTCTGAGCATGCGTAATAAAATTTTACAAATATCACGGAGGTGCCCCATTTTTGAGTTCAAATTTGAACTATGTAAATTTTTTCAAGCGTCCTTAAAGTCTTCCTCTATCTTCAACGTTTACTAATTTATTGAGAATCAGTTAAAGTTTCAATTTATTACATATTTTGTACCTATTCATCGTATTTTTCAATAGTCTACTTAGAGTTTTACAAATTGATATGTGATTTTGTATAATTTTTTTCTTTAAAATTAAGTGTACTGTCATAGGTATACAAGTATACATTATCTCTACAGAAATGTTTACTCAAATTTCTCGCAAATGGTATAATTTTGGCTAATTAATTAAACAAATTAATACAAACAGCAACATTAACATATTGCACAAACAAGTCTGTATCACAAATATATATTAGGGCACAATAAAAATGTGGTGACAACTTATATTTGTTAACAGATGCTTATTGGCTATTGAGTATTTTGAGTATGAAAATATAAATTGTTAATTGTTAATATATACATATAAAATATAATTTATTCTTTGAAATAAGTCATCATATACATATAATTTATTACTCATCTATATCAAATATAATATGCGGTTGCAGCAAAATTGGTTGTGTAAATAATAGCATGTCAAATTAGTCACTTTTTAATACATTTATCGCGTAAACATATTGGTCACAATAATCTACAAATATGAATTTTGTATTTTGATTCGATATTATATTATAATATTATAATAATACTGTATAATTTAGTTGTATATATAATATAATTTTTATAATTTCATACATTTAAATAATTAAAAATACATAAACTTAGCTAATAAAGTAATAACACATTTTAATACTTTAAAAAAAAGATTAAGTACCTATATTTATCTCATAAAAATAATGAAAAATTACGTTAAATTATGAGCAATATGTGCCAGTAAACATAATATTGTTATAATTAATAGTTATTAATAATTGTACTAGAATGAAATTGATGACATATTTTTAGAATTCTTTTTTTTCTATCCTTATATATTAACTTTGCCTGTGATAAGATTCAGTACCAATAAAAATTTGATCCATTTTCAAACGATTAAATTTTTTGTTTTAGATTTTAAGTGGAACGATGAATGTATTAATTTTATAATAATGTTTATTATTTTTTTTCTGTGTACCTACACGATAATTAGTTGAAATAACACGATTTTCAACTTCAGTATCTTTTCTGGTAGAAAAATGAATCTAGTTGGTGCGTTTTGGAGGTTCCCAGTAATTTTCAAAAGCACTAGATAAAAAAAAACAAAAAAAGAAAAATTAAGGTAAAACTGGAGTTTTTACTCAAAATCGGTATTGGTTCTTTTTGTAACTTTGAACTATTTATACTTTATAGAGGTACCTATATGAAATATTCGATTATTAAGAGTTTTTTAAAAAAATATGTCGATGGGTTTTTGACTTTTTGTTAGTTGAAATTTAAAAAAAATTGATAGTACCTAAATCCACAATAATTTTTTATGATCGTCTGAAGTTAGAATTTTGACAAAATTTGTATAAATCACAACATTTTTTCGATGCATCCGAATTGCATGCCAAAAAAATAAATATAAATTGGAATGTCCAAATGGCATGCCATGTACCCACAGGTTTGGTTATCAATTTATTAAACACTTATGTGCAAAACTTACATTTTATTTTTGACTTTTCTAATTTTTTTAAGAAATGTATGAATAGAAACTATAATTGGTTTATATAGTTTATTGATTACATTTTTAAGCATTTGACCTGTTGACCGAGCTTTAAAATGTTTTTCTACATTCAAGAAAAAAAATTCAAAAATTTCAAATACCTATTCCTATAAAAAATTTAAAATTAGTATTAAAATTTTGATAATTTACTGAACATCGAAATGTTTCAAGTTTCTGGTATCAACATTTTTTCGGAATTAAAGTAATTTGATAGAAAAATCGTATATTTTAGGTGTCGCATCAACATTATATTAACTTGCTCGTTAAAAAAAAAATTATGCAATTATATTGCGACATTGCGTTAACTTTTGTTACGATGTTAAAAATTTGAATTGGATCTGATTAGTTCCAACGTGCGGCATCCTTTTCCTTAATTATTGCCTGATAGTAGGTATAATAATATTTTGATATAGGTACAATTAGGTTTATTACATAAAAAATGCATTTAGTAGTTGATTGATGTATATTTGCAAATTAATTATTTTTTACGGGTGTAGAAAACATTGAACCAATTTACCGACTTGTTAACGGTTCAAAAGTTGCTATTTTTCTTGCCCCTTCTCTGAATTCACTGTTTCGTGTTTACTATTTAATTACAGTAAAAGTGAAAATAAATAATTACCTACATAATGAGACATATCTATAAGGAAATATTCCCTATATTTAATTTATTATTATTAGAATAATTTAGTAGATATTATAAGTATACGATCCAGTAATCCGTAAAGACCACAGAGTTCTACTTAATTTCTTTAATATTATAACAAATTTAAACTTTTGTGAAGAACTTGAATAATTAGTTTATAATTTTTTATAGTACATATTAATTTTTTAAACTTTAAAGCCTCGTGGTTCCAATATTGTTTATTTTTGAACCGTCTAAAACGTTTCACACTACTGAATGCACATCTGACATAATACTATTTGTACGTGTTATTGATCTTTGAATACGAGTACACATACAGTGTAGTAGTGTTGCTCGTTTCAATGTTTGGGTTTAAAATGTATGATGGAAATTTACCAAAAAAATGTATAGACATATGTTGGACGATGGGCCTGAGTCTCGGATGATTTACTATATTTACTTTTAGTTAAATTCTGTCGAATACAGATTTACATACTACATCTATCATCTATGCAATATGCCAATATGTATCGGCTTCAAGTTTCTTATTTGTTAATTAAATTAGGTACTGATCATTGATAGCGATTAGCGGGATTACATTATGATTCATTATGACATGTGATTTTTAGTTAAAATTTGGTTGGAATTATTTTTGGCAAAAACCATTGGACCCCGACAGTGTTGTCATAGTCGTCAATGCATATATTGTGCGTGCAGACGGCGATTGAATTAGTCGGCACTCGGCGCGACTCGTCGTCGTCGGTTAACCATTACCGCAGTCGTCGTCATTAGCGATATACCGCCATACCGGTGAACGGGTATTCAATATTGAATATAACAACACACACAACATCACGTACATACGATAATAATAAAATATGTAATACCGTAGACGTGTATATAATAGTAATAATAATAATAATAATAATATTATAATAACGGACCGCGACACAATGGGGAAGGAAGGGTGGCGTGCTGGCTTGTCGGATGGCGGGTGGTCGGGGGAGGTCGCGTGCGGCTTTGGTGGAGGAGTTCGCGGGCCACGGTGGTTCAGCTGCAGCGTCGTCGTTGGAGGTGGTCGCCGGCGGTTGGGGAAGGCAGAGAGCGGTACGTAATGACGAGATGGGTGTTTGCGCGTGTGTGAGTGTACGAGTGTGACCGACTGCGGGACATTGATACACACGGACGGCGGTGGCCGGGTCGCGACGAACGATAGAGTCAGGGGCGGCGGTGGGGATGGGGGCCCGATCGGTGTACGAAAACGAAGAAGAATCGGTGGAAAAACAACACACGGGCAGCGCCGGTCGCACGCACGCACGCCGCGCGCGCACACCGACACAAACTCGCGCGCACACACACGACAGTCTCGCGCATTAATAAGTGTATTATACGAACACACACGCAAACTCGCGCGCGACGCGCCATATTGAATCCGACGTCCGCGTTTGTGTATGTGTGTGCGCGCGTTAATTTTCGCGTATCCGGCCATTACCGGATTACCCGAGCTCGCCGTGTGTGTGTGTGTGACGTGCTACGATCGTACGACTCCGAATCGAAATATTTTTGGTTTGTGGAAATCCGTTTCGCCCGATCCGCAGTTTTTTCCGCAGTAATTCTCTCGCCGTGAAACGCCGCCGTCCAAGTCCAATACGACTACTGTACACGGCAGCAATTAAACACCGCGAGTGTTGTTTGAACGTCGGCGTATCAATCCCGGCGGTCGAGACTGCCGCCACCGCGTATCTCCGCCAATTATTAATCGTAAAAATAAATAAAATATCAATAAAAAAATCGCAGGAGTACAGCATTGATCATCGCTCGATCCCTTAATTTTTGTTTCGTACAGAACCCCCCCCCCATACCCCTCTCACCTTCCGGGTCGGGACGCCGTCGTCCGGATGACCGTCGCTTTTTCGCCTTCGCGGGTCGCGCGATGCTCGCGATTCGTTGCTGTTGCTCGTGCCGTTGTCGCCGAACCACGACGGCACGATGGCCGATGACGACCACCGGGCCGCCGCTACTGCAACAATAATAACAAGTACGTTGTCGACGATGCCGCTGACGCTGTTATCAATCCGTCGTTACAGTGTTGTTTTGATGTCGGAATCACATTTTGCCGTGTAGTCGCAGCCGCCGCCGCCGCCGGACACAACGATCGAAAAACGGATTACGGATAATATTGTTATTATTATTATTATTATTATTATATCGTCGTCGTCGTCGTCTTTTGTTTCCACCATCGCCGCCGCCGCCGCTATCGACGATCAACTTACTGCGTAAGTATCGTTATTGTTGTTATTATTATTGTTTTCGTTTTCGTCTCGCCTGCAAAAACCGATTTCGTCGTTATATTATTTTCATTACGTTTTTGTCAATATTTATTATTCGTCCATGTGTGTGCTTTCTATTATATGCGTGTGTGTATGTGTGTGCGTGCGTGTGCGTGCGTGCGTGTGTGGTAAAAAAACTTGACGGCGAAAAGTCTTGTACCTGCGTCATGGCCGCCGCCGCGTTTGTCGTTTTCCCGTCACCTTGACACGAATACAAATTACACGTTTTGCCCGAACGAGATGGACGTGTTGACGAATGCTTTGGATCGCATTGTCTTATAATAATATGTACACATGAAACACGGTCGTTCGTGGACCAAAAGTTTTGTCCTGAGTGTACTCGCTTTTCTTTAGTTGGCTTACTCGTCATAAAGGGAAGTCTGCCTCCAGGCTCCCGACCAGTCGTCTACGCCAATCACTTCCTCCATCTAAAGTAGTTAAGCACGGTCAAAAACTCATACGCTCCTCAGTCTCCTCACAAAGTATCTACTACACCAGGCCAATAAGGTATTGGTCCACGTCTACCTGTGTTATGTTGAAAATATTAAAGTTTCAACAGGATTTCACCCAGTTTTTTAGGCAATCGCTTTGATCATTAAATTGAAAGTTCCTTAAATCTATAATAATAATGGACTAAAGATAACTTTTTGTATTACACTGAATCCATTGTGAATTATAATATAGGTATAACAGTAAATTTTAGTATTAGGAACTTTTGCAAAATTACATTTCTTATCGACTGATGATAAATCAGTTAGATGTAAACCAATTTGAAAGTGTTGATTATATTTATTTTTAACAATATCTAGGTAGGTATATGGAAATTAATGTATTTACACTTTTCTCAATTTAAAAGTATTCTTGATTCTGTATATCTTAATGTAATTTTAGCTTTTAAAATTAAATACACAAAATTAAATTAAGATTCTTTTAAATGATATACACCTTAAAGGCACATTGTGCACTTCAGTCTCTTATCAGAAGTATAACTTAAAAGCTCTACTATCAATCTTGTTGATGTTATGGTTAGTAAGATATTTGTCTAATATTCCAATAATTTTATTTCCTGGTGTGTTTTATTCTTTGTTGTTTGTATTAAATGTGTTATATATTATTATATACCTACCTACTAAATGGCTTATGTTTACCTATTATAATTATTTAATTAATTAACATAATTTGTATCATTATCATTTGTTTTATATTTTTTATTTTTTATAATCAATGGCTTCTATATTCATATATTATTCCCAATTCATTTTTATCGAGATTATTAATTCTATTATTGCTTTTTTTTTTTTTTTTTGTCCTATTTGGGTAATAATCTGATAATAGTCATTGTTTTTATTAACATTCACTTAAGGCGTTAGGTATATAATTGGATATAACCTTTTAAATCTATCCTGAACTAATATTATAAGTGATATTTCATTTAAAACAATGTTGAATATCACTTACGTGGTTTTGTTGTACCTAAGTAAGGTTTAATGAGATTTTAAGCAGTTTTAACACTAATTACTAGTTCCTTTCATTTCCAAGTTAAGTCTTGTATTATGTATGTAGTATATACTCTGTAAACTTAATTTTTCTTTAGACACAACAGACTTATTTACTTAACAGTAAAACATCTAATTCAGATAGCCTTTTTAATTTTTATATTTTAATTTTTAGTATATTTTTTAAGGATATTCATATTTCATCAAAAATTACTGTTGATGAACAAATAAAGTTTAATTGTTACTCTTATTCAATCAATTATATATCTTATATATATATCAGTACTAAATACTGTCATTGACACGTAAATATGCTTAAACTAAATACAGTTTTTAATTACTTCTATACAAAATCATTTTACTTGCTTCGTTAATGCTATTTTTGATTCAAAACCTATTTTACTTTCTAGATCATAAGCTGAATAAAATATTAATTGTCTTTCATAAATATATAAATATAATGAAATAATTTGATTTTTAATTTAACATTAGAATAATGTAGGCAAATTAATAGAAATATTATTACTTATTTCAAGAAATTATTGATTTATTAAATATGTAAATCTAATGTTAAATATGTCTATTACCTATATAATATAGGCTATAGGTTTAGGTTTATTTTTATTAAATGTTTCTATTATAAAGATTAAAGGAATAGGTACTTACTCAGTATTAACAAATAACAATAGATTTATTGAATTACATGTACATAATTTATTAATATACCTATGTATTCATATATTATTATTATTTTTTTTTTTTAATGTTATAGATAATGGCATCTCAAATGGACATTGATGACGATGTTGTTGATTTAAGTATTTCCAGGTAATTAAAAAAAAAAACATGGTATTTTATTGTTTTTCAAATTTGCTATCTACTAATAAACTATTATTTGGTATAGTATGTATAGTATAATATATTATATATAATTAAAAGGAAGATTTTAGTATCACATTTTAAAATATAAAAAGTATACTTAAATGTCTTAAAAAATATTTAGGTTAAAACAGCATAAAATAAATAATTAAGTTTACTGACCTCATAATAAATGAACATTTAAATATTTTTCATTTTTTTTTTTTTTTTTATAGTAATCAAAATTGTATTTTATTTTATATGAATTAAACAATAGAAATTATCTAAAAATAAATAAATAAATAACAAGTTCATTTTTTATTTTATTAATTATCTGAACTCTTAGAAATATATATTTTTTTAAATATATTTATAGATTTATACGCCACATAAGCCTTCTTACGTAATTAATTGTTAACAAAACCAATTTTTCTTGAACTCTGCAAGCACTTGTTACAAGTTTTTATGCTTAGCATTCGTTTGAAAAATAGATTTTAACAACTACTATACATCTTTAACTATAAAGTTTTTATTTCTATTTGTCATGTTTAGCAGTCGTACAAGTCAGTCATTGAGAGATGAACCACTTTCCTTAAAATATACTCAGCCAGATGAAGCTCATATTCATATGAATGGGCATTTGGTTAATGGTTTCTCCACAACTGGTAATGAATCTTCAGAGGAAAGTGATGATGACATGCCCCTTGAACTTCCACCATCCCCTAAGGTATAAAATATTTATTTTAATTTTAATGTTTAATTTTAATGCATCAATATAAACAATTTATAGGAATCGATAACTCCCGAAGAATTGAATGAAAGAGAAAAACTTGTCAGAGTTTTAAAGGAGAATCTCCGAACAGAAGAAATGACTTTGGTGCTGTTGAAGAAATTGCAACAATCTCAACAAATTAACCAAATTGCTCAGAGTGTCACCATTACACCTCAGGCAGCTCATACTAAAGATCATTCTAATTTGTTGTCATCCCAATTGCCTACTGGGAAGTCAGCTCAACCACCAATGCCTCATGTACCTCATCATGCAAAACCACCTCCACCCCCATTAAATCGTTTGGTATATGTAAACATATTTAATGTTGTGTATTACATTTTTTCAACCAAAAATTATCTTATAGCCATCGTCATCAAGATCTAATGTCCATCAATCTCACCAATCTTCTTCAAATCCTTTAATGGGTTCAAGTAGATTACCCCCTTCCAATGGTCTACAAAATTTGCAGAGGTCATCCAATGGTCGGTCATCACATTCTGCACATTCTTCACATTCATCACCTTCAATTACACTTGAACGAGTTATGAAAGACCACCATTCTTCCAATGCATCCCAATCGGTAAAAAATATTTATTTTTTTAAACCTATTATTTATTTATTTTTATTTTTATTTTTTTTTTAATAACTATTCTGAATATTTACAGGAACGATTGAGAAATGATGATGGTCAAACACCTGCTCAGAGGCAAGCTGCTGCAAAATTGGCCCTTAGAAAACAACTGGAGAAAACACTATTACAAGTAATCAATTTAATTTTATTTAAATTATCTTGCAGAATTATAATACATATCTTGATGAAACTATAATTAGATTCCACCACCAAAACCTCCACCACCTGAAATGCATTTTATTCCAAATCCATCAAACACAGAATTTATTTATTTACTGGGATTGGAACATGTTGTTGATTTCATAACAAACGGTGAAATGATTGAAGCCAGCATACCTAAAGACCCATATAAGTGTTCTCAATGTGATTCAAACTTTACACCAGTTTGGAAATTGGAAAAGCCTTCCAGAAGTATGTGTCTTAATAAATATAAAATTCAATATGTTCAAAAACATAAATTTAAAACTTATATAAATTTTCAGGTAAAGAATCTAAAATTATATGTGAATTGTGCGTCACCAGCAATGTAAAGAAATCTCTCAAAGCGGAACATACTAATCGACTGAAGACTGCATTTGTGAAAGCTCTTCAACAGGAGCAAGAAATAGAACAAAGGTTGGCTCAAGTATCGCCGCCATCTTCTGTTTCTCCAGCACCTGTGCATCCAATTCATATAAATCCACCGATGCCGTCCATACCCAAGCCAGCGCCTGCACCAAAACGTAACCCAACACCTCCGCAACCACATAAAATGCATCCTTCAGATCCAACAGGTGGTAAATTTAATGCTGCAGCTGCAGCTCACCTTGCCCTCCAACAACAAATGCTCAGAGGATTATCACCTCATCCAGCAGCAGCCATGTTACAATTTGCGCCACTTTTGTATCCATACCAACTAGCCATGGCGCAAGCAAGTGGGAAAAATTCGGCTGCTGCGGTAGCCGCAAACCTTGCTGAACTACAAAGGCAGGCAGTTGATTTGCAACGACAGTATTTAATGGAGATGATGCCCCAGCAAGGCCAGTCCCGGTCTGCATCACAAACACCCACATCTGCACACAATTGGAAATCATGATCCTAATGATTTATGTATACCAAAATAAACGTTCTATTGATTTTCCAGTGATGTGTTACTATAAACATTATTGTTGTTTATATATGTATAGTTGCACCCGGGAGGTCTACGCAGGTTTTGTACTCGCACGTTAGACACATTACGTGTTTGCTTGGACAGGTTTTTAGAACTATCAAAGTTTGCTGGTTACCAACAAATGCATTCCAACACGTTACATACTGCGTGAATTAGTTGCTGTGCCGTATCAACATCATTGTTATATAAGACTAATAAAATGCATACCATATAAACGGCATTTCACGTGTTGTCAATATGTTCTAAACTGTCAATGTGTTGTGTATGATATTATATCCATGAAATGGGTATGAAATAAAAACCAATAATATACTGACAAGTCTGTACATGTACACAATATTAATTCATCATTACTACTCAGTCATTGTGCCGGACTCTATTTTATTATTATTTTTATATTTTAACTTTCAATTATTATTATTATTATTATTATTATCATTATTATTATTATTATTATTACGTTTCAAAGAAAACACTTGTAACAATGCGTTTGTACAAAATATTGTACAAAATCACCTTGTAACAAACCTATTGTTTATATTGTTCAATTATTTTGTAAATAATCCAAGTATAAGATTAACTGTATGAAATCTATAAAAAAAATTTAAAAAATGTATAAACAAGAACCATGTTATTAATGCGTCTGATTTAATATTTTCTTTGGTTGCATAATATTTTCTTAATTTTTTTATGGAACCATGTTGTATTTTTTATGAATGTATGTATGAAGAATATTGTCTGAATGTATTTTTACTTATATAATAAAACCGTTGTACGTTTTTTTTTTTTTAGTCAATTCTGTTTCCATTTTGTTTTTACCTGGATTCTTGTAAATAATAAATTGATGGAATATTAGTTGTGCAAATTAATTTTTTTAAATAAATATAATATTTACATCTTATATTTTAAATGTTAACCAACACAATGTACAATATTTTTATATTCCCTCAACAGTATTTGTTACTATATCAGCTATTGTTTTTATTTGTAATTATTAGCTACGTATTCTTTTAAGTATAATCCAATAAGAAATAATTTATTTTATAGAATTCTTCTAGACTTAATTGACCTTTTTTACCTTAGAATAATTTTGGATAACACTTATTCATCATCACTAACCTACTTTATTTGTTTAATGTTGTTTTCTAAATGTTCTTGATTTTAATATTTTATAAAATTCGTAAAAAAAATTAATAAGTTCAACTTTTAGGACGAGAATTAGATTGCATTTTAAGGGTGTTTAAAATCTTTCACGAAATTAGCATAATAACATAAACATATATTTTTTATTTTTTTAGGATGAGAAACATTATTTCTACGAAAACAATATATAAACTGGACATTAATACACCCAATATAATTAAAATCGGTCATCAGTCACCACTTTCCAAAAACTATTTCTGTTACAGAAATATTGTCATGCTGACGTATGTGTAATATAAGTAAATGTATGTAATATGTATATATTGTATATTTTCACCTCACGTCTTGAATATTTCGAGTAATATTTTCCTTACTCACTCAAATAGTCAGTCAATTGCTGTGCTTTTGAATGACAAAGTTTGAAAATGTTATTTTCTGAAACAATATATTTTATATTAATATCCATTGTTATTACATTAAGGCCAGAATAAATTCCGGGACCCGAACACTTATCTAAGATCCAGTGCCGTAACTAACTATGTGCGCCCTTGGCAACCAACCAATGTTATAAATTTATAATTAATTTTTTGTATTTAATTGGTATAAAAATTGCGCCCCTAGTGCGATCATTTTAAATTGCGCCCTTGGCCATCGCCCACCTTGCCAATGCCTAGATACGGCACTGCTAAGATCTAACTCTAACACCTATATTTTGAAGTAATTATTTACATGAACGCCGGGCGCCTGTACCATGGGTTGACCCTGATCATAGGTAATAGTCAGTAGGTACTTATTCAAATAATAATGACGAAAGATACTTATTTGACTATTTATACAAGTCCAGACATTCAGTTGATTAAGAAAGACTATTTTTTATAAGTGCATACGAACTAAAAGTTTAGAAGAGTCAAGAGTAGAGTTTAAGGTACAACGTACAAATACAAACTACGTTTTTAAAAACGAATTTTATCTTTTGCACGTTTTTTTAGAAGTAGATCATGAAAAATGAAGTGGTCACATCAATTGCTATTTAAACTTGGGGGGGGGGCAAGCTAGGGAATTTCCCCCCTGGCTTTTTCAAAATATTTTTTTTTAATTGAATGTTTTAAGATAAATTACTATATACCTACTACACAACAAATTTAAAGTATAAAATAAGTTGTAATATGATAAAATACAATATATTGTATACGATTATAATAAAAAAGGTTATTATTTTAAAACACCTAGTAAAATAATAATATTTATCCTCAAATCCTAACATTGCCCCCCCCCCTCTAGAAAAATTTCTGCGGGCGCCTATGGGTGGGGGGGGGGGGTTAGGAGTATGCATTTTCCTAACTCTTGATTTTAAAATAACTTTGGGCCAGCCGTGATACATTATAAAAACTAAACTATTATGAATTGAAAGTGAATTTATCAATTAATCTATAATGACACGAGTAAAATATTGTACAAACCACGCGTCGAGTTTAAGATTATAGGTACCTACCTACTCTCAGGATATTATGGTTCCGGGACATTTGCGGTCGGCACCTTTTTCGTGCCGTTTGCGGTCAGCTTATTTATATCTAAATTTAAGGCATATATATATAATATACTTTATATACTAAATTGATTCTATATACTAAATATATCTCATCAAATAATACAAATTCAGAATCACTAGGTATAATAATATCTTCCCTTAATTTAGGATCCAATGAATTGCCAAGCGATTTCCTACGTATTCGATTTAATGTCGTTTTCACAGACGAGTAAACTGGAATTTCGGTTACTAAATCTAATCTTTGATCTATTAATGGTGTAAACTCTTCACGAAAAATTTGAGCGGCAGAATTTGATGAATCACGTACGCGTTTTTTTGCAATATTATATTTTTTTTTTACTTCAATTTTTGCCGAGTCATATTTATAAATTGATGAATAGTAACATTTAAAATTGTATTACCTGTTGTTTTTAATCTTCCTGTGCATCTCTCTCTTTTTTTTTCATTCAAACATACCAAGGTTGTTACATTTTCGTTATTGGTTCGATACTTCCTATATTGGTAACCATAAGCTAAAGCTTTTCCTTTAGAAGTTTCCAAAATTTCTAAAGAATCACTCATTTTAATAACACTATAATATACCGGCTACGAACTCTACAAATGTGTATACTATACTAAAGACTGAGTAAATGTTATCGATGGCATGTAACTATATAATTGACATAATACAATTTTAATTTAATACTTTCAAAGTTCTAACACTTTATCTATAATAATACCCATCATAAACAACCAAATAGCAAAAAATCGGTAAATCCAATAATAATACGATCTTAAACATATTTTTACAATAAATATATTATTATATACTGTATAGAATCAATTTAATATATAATTATTTAGTAAAAAATATAATATATAAGTATAAACCTTAGATTAGATAATCAGGTAGATAGAAATAATCTGACCGCAAACGGCACGAAAAAGGTGCCGACCGTAAATGTCCCGACCGCATCGGTGCCGACACCGGATATTATTACTTGGTATTACGATATAAAATAATAATATATAGCAGCGATTCCTAACCCATAGGCCGGGGCCCACTTGTGGGCTGAATGAAATGTGGTATTTGGCCGGGTATACTGGTCAAGGGTCTGAAAATTTTTGTATTGGAATCGACACATCGAGATTTTTATATGTTTTATACACGTCTATATTTCTTTCATCATATTATTTATGTCGGTTTATATTTTATACCTAAACTTTATGGGTAAGTTGGCCTCAATTTTGTTTTTTACATCATCGTTGTCTGCAAAACCAAAAAGGTTGGGAACCGCTATTATATAGATTAGGTACTCAACACGGTCAAGACCGTAGGTATATAGAAATTGGGCCTCAGAGACCCGAATAACGTGCAACAGTTTATCGTAAAAATCAGCTGTTAAGCATAGGATAATATAAGGATCACACCTGTATAGTTGTTTGGATGTGTATATAACTATAACATGTATAATAATTAGGGCTGGGATTTAAATGCCCTAAAAAACCCCCAAAAATAATCTTAAAACAATGCTTTATGACCTAAAAACGGGGGGCTATAATAGTGCGGAAAATAATTTAAAGGAACGTAATTTTGCGGAAATTAAAATTGCGGAGCGTAATATTTTGGAATGTTTAATCACGGAATGTAAAACCTCGGATCGTAATATCTCGGACAGTATTATCGCGGAACGTAAGATTCCGGACCGTAATACCACGGACCGTAAAGTGACGGAACATAACATTTCGGACTGCAATATCCCGGACCGTAAAACGACGGACTGTAATATGACGGAAAGTTATAGTGTGGAACGTAAAATACCGGAACGTAATATTACGGAAAATAATAATTGGTACCTAAAATATTAAATGTTAATTGCCTCTAAGGTCTGCTAGAGGTCGCTACTAAGTTGTTGGTCGAGGCGGGCTATTTGAATGAGTAACCGATTTTCGACGACTGTGCAGGCTGTCCTGCACGGATGCCATATACTTCTAATTAAATTTTATTTGTATGCTGTCAGTCGAGTTTATGTTACCTCAGCGCCATCACCTTTTGTTATCAAGTTATCTGTTGGTTATTACACTAATTAATATCACCTACTTTATAAACTCTTTTTTTTTCCCAAATTTTTAAATGTTTCTTATGAAAATCGTTAATAGGACTTGTTCAAAAAAACAAAAAAAGTTGTATCTACAGTGACAAGACACATTTTAAATTGTCCATTATTAAAATTGATTTTATATCCAAAGGTGGGCATTAACTAGTTAGTTAATTTTCTAATCAACTTATGAATTTACCTAGTTTAATTGACAGTTTAAATAACTTAGCTTTCTTCGGTTTATTTAAAAATAATCAGCATGAAATTAAACATTTTTGAAATTTTTCGTTTAATGGTTTTATACGTAAATATTAATACTAAAATAAAAATAATCCAATACTATAATAATACAAACACTTCTGTTATTTTTCTAGATAAAGTAATTTTGTAAATATATTTATGTTATATTGTACCTAGATTAGATACGCATAATAAATAAGATTATAATATGACCTTAAATTTGTATTGGGTATAAAAAAAATTAATATTTATTAAATTATTTATTGTGATGTGTAGGACATAAACAACAAATATTTGTTTAAATATTTAATAATCATTTAAAGTAAAATAGGTATAGACACTGTACATTACGATGAAAGTAAAATAACATTGTTTATTATTATAATTTAGGAAATTAGAAAGAACGCAGTCACTAATTTATATGATCCACATACTAATTAAAAAATGTATATTAACTTTTTTTAAACTAAGTTAATATTTTGTCCCTATTAACTTTTAACTTATCGAGTTAAATGTATGATTTTTTAACTGTTAACTGTCAACTTATCGATCTAACTTAACTTAGCTTGAGTTAATTGTGTTCATTAACTTGCCCACCTTTGTTCATATCCGATGGATATACATATTGTTCAGATAGAAAGATAGATTAAATATTTTAGAGATTTGTAATACACCATATGCTTATTATTATAAGTAAATTGTAAATTAGATTTTTTTATCCTGGTTCAAGGGCCATATTTACACTTTTTGCGCCCTGGGTCAACAACATTTGTACGCCCCCTCACAAAA
Organism: Diuraphis noxia; assembly: GCF_037042655.1. Classification (NCBI taxonomy): domain Eukaryota; kingdom Metazoa; phylum Arthropoda; class Insecta; order Hemiptera; family Aphididae; genus Diuraphis; species Diuraphis noxia. The sequence goes on along the minus strand of NW_028301712.1, from coordinate 20,233,543 downwards.
AAAAAAATTAATCCCTTTTAGATTCTGAGTGGAACGATGAATGTATTGATTTAACAACAATGTGTTTTTTTATTTTTAAATTTTTTATTTTTGTGTCTGTACACGATAACTGATAAGTAGTTGAAATAATGTTTCTATTTTCAACTTTAGTATCTTGTTAGATGGGAAAGTGAATATTGTTGGTTGGGGAGGTCAAAATTTAAAATTCCCAATAGTTTACAAAAACGCCGGAAAAAAACATAAAAATTAAGGCAAAAACTGGAATTTTTACGCAAAATCGGTTTTCCGTAAAATCGATTTTGGTTTTTGGTGTAACTGGTAACTCTATAATAAATTAACGTATATACAGGAAATGTTTACTGGTCGTTTATATTTTGAGTTGAGAATTCATAAAACATTTTCTTTTTAAATCTAAGTTTTGAAAATGTAATACAAGATTTCTAATAAGTTTGTCTACTTTTATCAATAAAAAATGTCAATAAGCAAATTAAATTAAATTATTATGAACGTTTGAAATTCATATTTTTACAATATTGTATATTCACTCGATTTTGCATGTAGCTGTTTTGTTATTTTATTGCAATTCAAAAAAGATTAACTTTAGATACAAGAACATTTTATTAAATGTTTATATTTTAATTTTCTATACACCATACAATGTTGAAATTATTTTAACTCTTTTTGGGATGTTTACGGACATTGTCAGTTTTCAATTTTTTTAGTTTTTTTTTTTGTAAATATAAACAAAAGCGTGAAAATTAAATGCAAAGCTCTTGATAAATTGTTATAATAGCAGTTAAAAAATTAAAAATACATAAGCACAATTTTTTTATAAGCATTTAAAGTTTGAATTTTGACAAATTTTGACAAAATTTATCAAATATATTATTTAATAATTATTTTTTAGTTAAGAATTTAAAAAAAGTTCAACTTTTATAGCTAAGGATTAAAAATATATAACAAGGTTCTACGTAAATTACTTTATTCACAATAATAATATCATCAAATATACTTAGTAATATCATAGGCTGATTGACCGTTTTCGCATCATTTTTTATTAAAAAATTACAAAAATTAATAATTATCATTGATTGAAAAATGAGTAAATGACGGCAAATTGCCGTATCATAGTCATGCAATGCAAAAAGACCAAGTATAGGTACTCAAACAAATTCTTACAAAAAAAAAAAATGTTATTTATATAATCTACACCAGTGCCTGTCAACCTCCCTAAATGTGTCAAAAATTGGCCACCCGGGGCAACAGTACCCTGTAGCTCCCCCCTAAATATGGCAATGCCTGATTGATACTATATGGACCAAGAAAATCATCTAATAAAATATCTTTTGAAAAACTCGGAAACATTGTGAAACAGATTAAACAATTTAAAGCTTTCTATTGCAATTGTAGAGAGATTAATTAATCTATTGAATGTATTATAAAAAAAATCGACTAATTTTATAAGTAATGCCATAAATTATGAATATTAGTAGGTACCTACCTATTTATACATTTATAATACTATAGTAATACCAAGTAAGATTTAAAGGGTGTTCATAGTTTACTTTTTCTATACCCAGGTAGCTAAAATACAGCTCATACATAATTTTTTTTTCATCTCACGAAAAAAAAATATTATGATCAATGGTAATACTGTAATACAGCGGTTCTCACCTTTTTATATCCGCGTACCACCTACACGTCCTACACAATTTAAAAATTGTCATGAACCACTAGATCAGTTAACGTTTTTTTGCGTATCAAAAATGTTATTTTACATGTAGGTAAGTATATACGGAATTTTATTTTATTAGGAACTACAAAAAAAAAAAAAAAAATAATTTATATTATTATTAAATATATCAAATATACCAAATGATTTTTAATATGAACAATTCATTCCATTTTTTTTTATAACGGTAAAAGTGAGATGTTCTTAGTGTACCGCCTATGGAGCTTTCCGCGTACCACAGGTTGAGAAACGCTGCTGTAAGAGGTAGCAATAGACAAAAGTGTTCCTTTCCAAACTAAAAAGATGTATATGGGGTTACGTAGCATTTTGTAAGCTTGATATTGTAGAATATACATCGTTTCTCACCATTGCTTTAAGGAGTGAAGAGTGAATACACTTAGACTCGTCATTTTGGTGGACTATAGTCGTTGATTTTACTTACAGTTTGTTTTTGCATAATTAATATCAACTAACTTGTAACTATTTGCAACATGCGTTTTAAAAGATATTTATATTGGATGGGCCAAAGTATACTGACTGACAGATATTACAGAGTTATATAAATAAACTAGCAGGGGCGTATTTAGGTATGGACTAGGGGCTATGGGTCCCGTAAGGCAAAAATATTCGAAAAGTATTTAAAAAGTGTTCTACACCAAAAAAACCTTTAAATAGGTACCATAGAACGGGGTGAAGTGGACCAGTTTTTGGTAAATTTCTTAAAATTCCGAAGAATTTATTTGACTAAAACGATTGAAACATGGAGTGTATATACGTATGTATGCTACAGTTAATGAAATTTTTTTTCTAACTTTTTTAAACCTTTTTTTTGTACTAAAAAGTAGTCCACTTTACCTAGATATGTGGGGTCAAGTGGACCAGGCATTTGTTTTTCATTAAAAACTATTTCAATCGATTCTAGTTTTGAAGTGGACCACTAAATTATATTTTAAAAAAAAACATTAGACAACATTTTGAGCATATACAATTGTTTAACCTTGTTTATTCATCAATTTGAGCAATTTGTTTCAATATTTAAAAAAAATCTTACTTTTTACAGGTTTAATACCTGTTGATTTTGTTATAATTATTGATATTCTTCTTTCTAAGGATGAAAATAATAACAAATTTCTTATTATTAGTATGTTCAATGGTTAACAAGAACTTAATAAACACATTTTAGAGTATAAAAAATATTCGTAGTCTTACTTACTTTTACTTTTGAGTTTCAGACGACGTTTGAATGAAAAAAAAAATCGTTATTTTGTGTCAAACGAAATGATAAGAATTGATAAGGATCGTCCTGTACTATTGTTATCACTAGTATCAAAAATTGTTCATTATCATCATAGACCTTATACTATATACCTATGTTGAGAATCATTGGTTCATGGTATTATAAATTCCGTAATTTTACTTTCCGCTAAATTACGGTCCCTGATTTTACGTTCCTGGATAATACAGTCCAGAGTATTACTATCCGTGATATTACATTCCGCATTTTTCTGGTTCCGTAATATTATACTATCCGTGATATTACATTCCGTATTTTTCTGGTTCCGTAAATTTACGTTCCACAAAATTATGGTATGAACAACTAAATTCCGTTATTTTACGTTCCGCAGTATTGCGGTCCGTAGTTTTACTTTCCGTATTTTTTATCATTCCGGTCAATTATTTTCCGTAAAATTACGGCCTCCCCTAAAAACCCTATATAATGCCATAAAAAACCAAAAAAACTGACCTTAAAAAAATTAACTAGAGTAATAAAACGGTGTTTACGACGACAAAACTCGTACTGAACGTTGAACGATAACATCGGACGTCGATTTTACCGATTATTTAACAGGAAATAGGTACGGATAGTGTTTACTCAAACCTTGTTCAATAATATAATACGAATTACGAATTACTTATAATCTCATATTTAGATAAAAACCATGTTGGTGTAAAAATCTTAAAATAAAATTTCAAATTCATACTTGGTTTCCAAAAACTCGAAAAATGATCCAATAGCTCTAAAATGCCCTAAAAAATTAAGAAATTGACCTAAAAAATAAAAAATCCCAAAAAATGAAAAATAAACTTTCTTATTCTCATTCATAGGTACATAAAACAAATTTGTGACCAGACGAGCTTCGCACAGTAAGCTTTGGAAAACAATGCAAAGTGCATCGAAATCCCAGATTCCCAGCCCTAATAATAATAGTTGTTGAAGGATAAAGTGAGCGACTATTTTTAATATGTAATTTAAAGTTTTGTAGTTAGTGGGTTGGTCATAATATTATGTTAGACTCTGGCAAATATTGAAATGACGCCTCTGCTTTAACTTGAATAATTCATATTATTTATGATTATTGGAAAATATACTATGCAGCATTATATTTAAGAATGAATAGCATGATTAATTATTCGGCACAATTTTCTGAGCAAAGTAATAAATGTAGTTACTTATTGATTTTCCAGTGATGGTGTGTGTGTGTGTCAATGTGTCATCATCGTTTGGGTATTTAAAACCTGATTCTAGATCTGATTCGGGCATCTAGTAGATCGTACTAATAGGGGCGGTACTCCTTTCGCCCAAAACGTCCTTCCTCTTTTCGACCAAATATGATCAAACATTTTTTCTTTTCACCTAAAAATAATTGCATTCTTTTTACCCAATTTTCATGTTCAACATTTTGGAAAGCACTGTCTCAAAATTTAATTTTTTAAACTAATTTAATCAAGTAATTTGGCATAACCCAGAGAGCACCACGAGGAGGCGGCTTCTATTACTCTCCAAAAATATATTTTGTGTTTGTGGACATTAAATTATTATTATATAATAAAATATGTACTTTTGTGTAATTTGTCATTAATTTTTATGACGTCTTAAAAAAATATTTAATTTAAATGTAATTGTTTTGTATAGTCGAACGATATAGATTTAAGAAATTCATACCAACTTATCTTTCCTCTAAGGTACTGTTGTATTTTGTCTTCGTTTTTTAGTTGTTCTTTAACTTTACTATCTTTAGGAAAATGTTGTAAATGGATACTATTTAATTAAATATAGACATCAGTTTGGACTTCTTGTATAATAGCCAACCACGTACCAATTGGTGGAGAAATACAATAAAAACATTTTGTTAAAGAATGCATGAAAGGATTCGTCTTGATTGATTCTGACGAGTTAGCTGCCCAAAGCTGTGTGACAGTGCTTTTTCCAAAATTTTGAACATGAAAGGTGGGCAAAAACAATGCAATTGTTTTCAGGTGAAAAGAGGAAACTATTTTATGGTATTTGGTCGAAAAGAGAACGTGTGCGAAAAGAGGAAGGACTTTTTTGGGGCGACAGGAGTTGCGCCCGTACTAAATGTTCGCATTCTGTTGGTAATTTACATTTTTACCTCACTGCACAAAAATGTATTTAAGTGTCCGCGTCGTTCATTTTAAACAATAGACGAAACATAGTGACCGTTTACCATAATATTATGTGTAATAGTGGGTATTACTAATTAGTAATTACTATAAAGTTTGGGAAGGTACTTATGTGCTATTTAACCATAAAAAAATTACGACTTAATTTTTTACTGGGTAAATATTATAATAGTTTCTCTCATCATCCAAAAAAGTATTTGACACAAGTTAAGGTTTTTGTAATTTAAGATCATAACAAAAACATTTTGGAAATAAATTTTATAACTTTTTTAGTATTACTTTTTAAAATTAAAATAACATACATTTTTGATTTCATTTACCGAAACACTGCAATATTTTACTGACCATTTTTATACCTTCATAAACTAATAATTAATTAGTCAAACGTAGGTAGTAAAAAGTATATACTTATATCATCACCATACATATTATGGAAGTTTAGAAGAGCAAAGCACACTCGATTGGACGTATTGACGTATAATATAAACATATACCTACATTTTATGTGATGCTCTCGTGCCACTCTGCAACTCCGCTCATCGAATCTTTGAATACTTATAATATCTATATAACTAATTTTGTATCTCAACATTTATATTGCAGCAGCCTACCTATAATAAATACATAAATATAACATGTTATATAAAATATAAATCCATGGTATCGTACTATCGTACATAATAGTATAGGTAGATAATAGTTTTCGTTTGATTAATTACTGACGTTCAAGGGGATAAAATAAATTTTACACTTAAAAAAATGATCATCATATATCACAGAATAGATTAAATTTAAATTACTAAACAGAATATAATCAGGATTATATTATAGCTATAACGTAAACTTTTTTTTCTAGGTATAATTACAAACTCTGACATATATTTCTCAATAAATTCGAATTAAAAATTGAAATGCTACATTTTCAATTTACGTTGTTAATGTATATATTCGCACGTTAATATACGCGTAAGTAGGTATCTTAATTATTATGTGGAAGAATTTTTAAATGACTTCAAAACATCAAATGACAAAAGTTAAAACAATTAATGCTGATTACAAAATCATCGATAATTTATATATATATGTATAATGTACATATATATATATATTTATATACATTTAGAATATTCAATTTTAGACTTACTTCGTGTTTCACCACAGTATACTCACATTAATAGATAGGTAGGTTTTCTATGATTTTTGGAACATCAAAATGATCAATTATTATATTACCAGATACACATCTAATCCTTAATTATATATTTTTGAAAAGTAACAAACTAACAATACACATTTATCTAAAACTGCCACTAGTCCAATTATAATAACATTAAAGCAGCGGGATTTATAGCAATAAAATCCTTGCCACACATATAGGTACAATAATACTCGTATACGTATTTCAAACCAACCGTTTCCCGCTATAAACAGCTAATGTCCATAGTTGCCAAGCCTAGGATCAATAAAAAAGATAAAATAATAAAACTAAAATTGACTTTCTGCCTTTCCGGTAGACGTTTTTATATAGATAAAGGTAGACAAACAGGAATTTTTTTCAGTAACACGAAAAACTAAAATCGATTTTGTAGAAAGCCTATTTTGTGTAAAAGTTCTCGTTTTCCCTTATTTTTTTTTTTTGTTTTGTTTTTCTCGGCACTTAAGAACACTATTTTGAATTTTAAAGTCCAACCTCCCGAATACACAAACCGGATTCCGTCAGAAAAGATACTGAAATTGAAAAGTGAAACATTGTTTTCGACTACGTATCATGTATAAAGACTCAAAAATACTTATCATTGTAAAATCAATTTATTCATCGCTCAGCACAGAATCTAAAATACAAAAACGGGTAAGTCGTAGATGTCGCTTTGCTGTACAGTAGGTTACAAGTGGGTTACTGTAATGGATAGAATTAAATTTGAATCCAATGATATAACATATATAATTGTATACGAAAATCGAATCTGAGCGGAAACTGTTTATCTGGTTTATCTAGGATATATTATAGATTATTAAAAATTTTCAAATTTTAGATTGATGTCAGTAAACAGCTTAAAAAAAAAAAAAAATCATATTATTTTGAAAATGTTATCAAATATAGAAAATGCCTATAATATTCAGTAAAAATTTCAAGTATCTGCGGTCATTTGTTTTAGAGTTATACCAAAATAAGAAAATCGCTAAATGAGAAATGTAGTGAATATCCAATGTTGAAAAATTTAATTTGAACTTCTGGTGATAAAGATTGACAAACTTGTAAGGAGTCTTGTATACAATTTTCAAATCTTAGATTTAAAAAGAAAATTTTTCATGAATTTCTAGCTTAAAATAATTTGCGAATTTTTGTGATTTTTACGTTTTTTGTCAAAATTCAAACATTGAATGCTTATAAAAAAAATTTGTGACTAAGAATTTATTTTATTTTTTAATTTCTGCTATTGTGACAATATGTCAGGAGCCTTCTATTAAATGTTCAAGCTTTTTTACCGACCAAATAAATTTTTATCGATATTAATTTTAAAAATAACTAATAATGATCGAAAATTGCATATGACTATAAATAGTATAAATTAAGTTAAAATAATTTGAAAACTTATGGTGGATAGAAAATACTTATATAAACATTCGGAGAAAATTTTATGTATCGATAGTCAGATGTCATCTGTTTTAGAGTTACATTAAAAACCAAAATCGATTTTGTCGAAAATTGATTGTGCACAAAAATTCCCGTTTTTTCCTTAATTTTTAGTTTATTTATTCCAATTATTAATGGGAATTTTTATTTTTTACCCCCTTTAGTACCAACTAGATTCACTTACTGATCGAACGAGGTACTAAAGTCGAAAATCAAAGCACTTTTACTGCTCCAAAACGTGATGACAGAAACAAAAAATCAATACATTCCTCGCTCCGCTCAGAATCTAAAAATATCATATAGTATATAATATAGATCATATAAAAATATTATGGTTATGACTTATGAATATAAATATTAATAATAACTGTCATATAAACATACCTTTTAAATATACGGATAAACAATTTACTCGTAAATACGTGAAATTTTTGTATCTTAGCTCAGCAGCAATTAGTCAATATGACAATTTTATAAATCAACATTTTTTTTTATATAAACGCATTATGTTCATGTGATATAAATAATATAATAAAATGTTATCAATTATATACTTAATACGTATTAAATGATTGGCAACTCTGGTTCTGGCTTAATAAACTAAATAATAACAATAACTTTTGTTTTACTCAACTGAGGAAGTGAGTACTATTATGAGTGCTGTCGCCTGACAATGGCATGTGTTCACTTTTATCACGTATTATAAAACATATATAATATAAGTAATTTTTTAATTGAATAAAATATCATATTATTGTTATCAACTTGTTTTATATATTGTACAAAATAAAATACCATATACAAAACTCGAAGAAGTTTAACAAACTATTTATGTCCATCATTATTCATTATGTTCTATTGGTACCTAGGTACCTAATATAATATTATAGTTCTTGGAAATGTTCAATATTTTACAAATCGTAGACAAAGTGAAGAGGATTACAAGATACGATGAGTGTGTATACTATGTCAGGTTCAAGTGTATCGATTTATTTGTTTATTGCGTGTGGTCGAGTAAATCCGTATAACATGAACATAAGTAATAATTAATAAATATAACCTATATAATAGTCATATATAGGTTATGCATATAGCCTGTAAGTAGCTTCATGTTATATTTATTAAAAACCATAATATCATACATAATATATGTAATACGAGTGAGTTTTCAATATATTTTACACAATGTATCATACAAATTAGCATCACTTAAAAGGTATTATACGCTAAAAAACATTATTTTATATCTTTTATTGAGTCAAAAATATCGAAACGTTAATATCAATATAATTATGTTATTATATGATTAGTGCGAACCTTGCGCCAAATAAGTCCAAGAGAGTAATATTTTATATCAATATATTATAAAGACACAAAGTACTCTATCAATCATAATTTATGACAGATTTGTATTTGATTTTTATTTACAAATTTTAATTAGAAGGATTAACACCAAAACTGTTCCCTATGTTTGGTTTGCTATCAAATATTACGAGTATATCATTATTATTTATTAAGTATCATACTGTAAATTGTACCATAATATTTACACGATAATTGAAGTATTTCGAGCTTACCTTAGCCATCAACTATTAAGTTTATGTATATAATATTATATATGTATATGTATTATACTGTAATGTCTCATATGATTTACGTCACTGTACATTGTGATGACCGAAGACGAATTTATAGGAAAATATGTTAGGTATACCCATATATAATAATATAGCGTTATATTATTAATGTATATACCTACAAGATGATTTTTTTTAACAGTAAACAATATTCATTGTTTAGAAAAATATTGACATTTTACAAATTGTATGTACCTATATTGTATATAATATGATATAATATGTAACTATTAAATGTTGTAACCCAATTGTCTATGTCGCCGAGGGTATATTTCGTGTTAATAAAAAAAAAAAAAAAAATGATATAATAATTGTGTAGGTATATAGTTTGAATGGATAAATAATTATTGGAAAATTACATTTTTCAATATTAATTGTATTATATTAGATATTTCTGGCTAAGCCCTAAAAGAAAAATACCAATATATTATATTGTGTGCCATTTTTCTGGTGAACTAATTCGACCGTGAGAGGGCAACTCCCATGTGACATATTGCATGTATCACTTGGTAATTTTCGAATGGGGTATAAACCCTCTAACCTTTTATGCTATTTCTATAAACGATTTCTGAAACTTTCATCAAATTCGGTTGATTAAATTTAAAGCAGGCAGTTAGTCTTTAACATTTTAGTTAGTCTGAACAGATGATTGGTATATTTATATTTTATCTCTTAAATTTCCGTTGATAGGAGTTGGATCAATACAACTTTGTACTTAAATCTTGCTCCAATATTAATTTATTATACATTAAAAAAAAAAAAACAGATTATGATATTGGATGAGTAGAAATACCTAATGGTGCTTACTATAAATTCTGCTAAGCATACAAATGTTCCAAAAGCTGGTACTAACTAACCAACTTACAGCTAATGACCTTTTAGTCGAATCACTCGAATCAAAAAAGCTTAGAACCTGCCTCCGAAAACGCGGATTATTTTGCGAAGAAAAGGCACAAGAATTGGTCCGCGTAAGTTTTTTAGCCAAATAATCTCAGATATAACAAAATCAACATTTGTTTATATGAATCCATAAATATTATTTTTATATCAAATAGCAGTGCTTGTTGTTTAAACAGAATTACTAAAAATTAAAAGCCACGAAGGTCGTAATAAACCCGCAAGAACCTTGTATAGATTAACATCCCTGAAACGGAGTCAGCGCATATTTTATATCTACTATTTAATATGATTAATATTATACTACAGTATAGGTATAATACTCATAGACGATACCGATAAATTATTCGAGTTAATATAGATAACTAATATTAAAAGTAGTAACTTATATATATGTGTGTGTGTGTGTTGACATAAAATGTCAATCTAAATACCTACCTCACAAAACTATTATTATGATCAGTGTAATCCCGATTCCCGGTGGCCGGCTTAACCGAGACACCGAGTGAAAAAGTAAGATCATTATATTATTAGATAAATTACAATAGCTGTCTACACCGCCACGGAGTCCTTATTCTTATCCTGAATTTGTTTACTGTTTGTCGTTTGTATTGTGTCTAAACTATATATTGTACCTGCATAGGTGTTAAGTACTATATTATTAATTTTATTACTTCTTCAATACAGATAACACCTGTGGATATGTAGTTATGATTTATGTGCATGGTTACGACTTCCGACGAAAAACAAAATAATCCTTATCTTTGTAGTAATAATGATTAGGTATGACTCTGATCATTTTTATTTGTAAACAAAATCGTAAAATACAGTTTATTTATCAATAACGTTAAAAATAAATAATATACACAGTGCCGCACAAAAAAAAGATACACTAAACTGCACATACGTGAATACATGATTGATTAAGGGGTAGTATAACCTGTAAAACTTACTGACATTTTTCCACTTTATTTTTGATAACTGATACTTTCGGTATATAAATTAATAAATATTATCGTCCTAAAATAATGAAAAATATTATTATTAAATTGATATCTATTACTTACGATTTTCGCTCACAAAATTTATATTTTTCATTTCATTTATTTGGTTTGTTCTTGATATTGCTATTAAATGCAAGTACTTAGTACTATTACCATAATACCATCTATGATCTATATAGCTAGATTATTATTTATTAGTGCTTATTACCGTGTATTTTTCCAGGGATTTTAACGGAACATTATAATAGTGATCGGAATATTTCAAATTATATTATTATATAAATTATATATATTATGTAATTATGTATGTAACAATTACTTAATATTTTAAATTTTTCTATGGACAAAATTAATATTGATGACACTGATGAATGATGACTGATGAGTATTGATGACCATAATTTTCTCCAGTAGTGGACAGTGACCAATTCACCCCAAACGTAACCTTTAAGCAACCAGATGGATGGATATTTTTAGTAGGAATTAAATGTAAGCCCAGTTGGGAGTGTTGAATGTCTCCAAAGAAACGTACCTATATATAATCATACTAGATGTCTCCTTTAGAGCTAACTATTAACACCTCATATAATTGAAAATTTTCAAACATTTTTTCAAAAACATACATACATTATGAGAAAATAAGTGTTTAGTTTATTGACCTATATAGTATTATCATCATTATAATGACCATCCCTATTATCAATTATTAAGGATTCGAAAAAACAGCAAGTCTGCGCGTCAGAGATATTTGCAATGTACACTGCAGAATTGTACAAAAAAGTAAAAACATTGAACATAGTTAATGTTAAATATATATACCATCAAGTTTCATAATAGGTCGATTCACTGTAATTTTTTAAACTAAAGGAGCCACCAGTGTTCTGCTGAGCGTAAATTTGCTATATTACGCACTGGTAAGACGGAGACAACAAATACCATTGTTACGTACTCTTAAAATGTATATTGTATACCTATATAAATAAATAATAAAAAATATAATGCTTATTAACTAATACAAACAATACATTGTGAAATGTAGTATTATTTTTTATAGATATTGTCTGATAAGGAGAGGAGTGGTATTGGGCGTAAAAAACAAAAAGGGGCCAAAAGATATTGGCCCACTTATAGAAAAATGTCTAGTTACGTGCCTGTATATTACACTGCACCATGTTATTTGGTTGATTTTTGAGTATTTGAAAATTTAATTATGTGTTAAATCTTTTAATGTTTTATACACGCAGGATAAAAAGAGTTATGGAATGCCTCAGAAAACTATGTATAGATAATATAGTAAGGGACATTGTAGGTAGGCAATTAAACGTACACTACTGTCGCCTGTCCAATTTTTTGATTGACTTGAACAAGTTATACCACAATATTCAAACTTGTGAGAAACAGTCAATTTTTCGAAATTATGTTACCTTCTATCATCAATTGTTCTTATTGTTCTCCTTTGAAACAGATTGAATAAAACATAATTAAAAAAAAAAAAAATGTTATCATTGCGTCGGGATCAATAAAAATATAAAAATAAGCGATAAGTAGATAATTATTTTGATGTACATTTGGAGTCAAAAGAGTCACTGTGCAATTGATTTGTTAAATTTGAATTCAATGATATAAAATTATTGAATACGAACACATATTCTAATGCATCGAGTACTCACGAGTGCAAACGGTTTCTCATGTAAATTGACATCTTATTACAATTAATTGTTCGTACAAATTGACGCTTGAAATTTAAGACCATCTTATTAGCACTGATTATACTACTATAGCTATAAGCCTATAAGGCTATAACAGATTTATCTCTCCATAATAACTTTGGTTAGGTTATCAGAAATCTCCATATTTTGGAAGCCCTATTGTCGAGCTGGGCTTCTTGTTGTCATAATAATTGCATCGAAAACGTTCTTTAGAAAAATAAATAAAATTAAGTGGATATCTCATACACAATTTGTTTTTCACATTGAAAAATCGAGCTTCCTTATTGAAACACCCGTTAAAAAGTTGTCATCAGTTACGTATTTTATTTGTGGATCTGGTACCAAATAACAACAATAAGATAAAACCCTCAGTCTATTATTATAACTAAACAATGAACACTGTAATCAAAGTTTAAAAAAACAAACAAAACCACGAGTCCATAAGTGGACTTTCTCAGTGCCACAACTGCCTACAGGAGTGCGGGCGAGGCCATACTGCAGTTAAGTTAAAAAGTAACTTGGCTAAAAGTAACGTCACTAATATTTCCTTTTATTTCACGATACCATTTTGAAATTTATATATCATTTTTTCCGATGTATACTTTTATCACTTTTAAAAATAATTAACCATTAGTATATAGTGACGAGTCTCATGCCGTCAAACCATTCTGTGAAAATATATTTGTAATAATTTATTTTCCCTTCGCGTGTCACAAGACATTATTTACGAAATGTGTGAATCCCTAATAAAATGGACCATTCATTAAGTACATAAAATATCATATTACTCGAATATACGAGTATACTATAAAACCTCGTCGTCAACATCGATTCCCATTCGTTTGATGACTTTTTTAGTTTAATATCGTAAAGTTTATAATGAATGTAATTTATATATATATATGCACGTAACTGACAAATTAATTTAATTCGTGATTATCTCTATAAGTTATATTAATATGCTTTTAATACTACCTATAGTATAATAATTTGTGACATATACTATATGTTCATTTAATTACTTAATTATTCCACAGGGTGTTCCCTACGACGTTTATTTATGATTGCATATGAAAATATTGAGTTTAGCTTGTATTTTTTAAGTTTCGGATTCTACGATAATATATATAAACATTATAGACATAACTAATAAGCTTTTTAAAAATATTTCTTGTCTGATTATATGTTAAAAATTTGAACAGAATGAGGTGAAAAATCTATGTATATTAGTTATATACAAACTATTTGATTTTGTTGTGATATTTCTTTTTTTACATAATATCTCCAATATTTTCAAATAGGACTTATATTATACCATATATATCATACATTACTATAATGAATAGTAAAAGAATGTATTAGATTGTAAACACACCTACTGTAATTTTAAATGGCTGTGTATTATGTTTACAGCTTACAAATTGATTATTGAAAGATTTTATCAAATAATGAGCAAATAATTTATTAATTATTAAAGTTCAGACAAGACAAAAGTATACAATATACATAGATATTAGATAAAATGTAAATAAATTAGTTATTTTAACAATTTTTCTATATACCTACGATAAGATCATTTTATTATAACTCAGATTTTAACATAATTCAATAGGTAATTCATGATTAGTCAAATTGTGTTCGTTATTCGTATTTCATATTTATTGGTAGTTTATTAACAATGAAATTATATTACAATATTTTGTATGCTTATATAGGTGATCATTTAGAAAATATTGTTACTAAGGTTACTTAATTCGTCACCGATTTTTTTTCAGCAGGTATTCTAGATAAAATAAATCACCACTGATTTCGTTTTTTGTAATCATTTTAGAAATTGTTTGAATAATTTTAATAATCTGAGATTTGTAAGAACTAAGAATTAAAAAGTCTGTTAGTATTTGAAACCTATAAAAATAATAACAATATAAAACAATAGTTTTGAACATTTATTGAATAATATTCCTAAATATAGTAATGAGCTGTAATGAGAAATAATTAATGAGTTTGTTTTAAAAATAATGAGATTCCTATAACAATTATAAAGAACTAGGACAAAGTTTGTAACAACAATGAATTATTATACATAAGCATTATTAGTTAACTAAATAATGATAATTTATTGGATCATCCTGTACAGATATTTCGACGGAAACGATATTATGTATAATATATATTATGATTGGTTTAATTATTTAAACAATAAATGAAATCGAAAAATAAATTAAGCTCAATGTTTTCAACTAATATTTTATAAACATAAATAAAAGATAAACGTATTCAGTTTATTTCAAAATATTCAAATCAGAAAACAATAGTTCAATATATATATATATTATTTTTTAAATACGCATTAATTTAGTGGCCCTGAGATACTGTTAACTATGCATATGTTCCTAATTATTTACGTTCTACTTAGACGAGTTAAAAATTAGTTATCGTATAAATGGATAATTGTCAATCATAACGGCAGGTATTCTTAGCTAAAACAGTTTACAACAATACAATATTGATTGTTTAATTACTATAAAATATTAAACAATATTACGATTAAATTGTAGGAGGTTATGTAGTCAAGTCAATATATACAACCAAGCAAATAATACAGACGTATAGATAGATTCTTTCTGGGTAAATTACAAATTTCTATTAAAATTTAACGGAATTACGTCGAGACACACTTATGGCAATATAGATGGGCGATTACTATATATCTATATATTATAATTATTTAAGATTTAATAATTATTTCCACTGGAATTTCATCCCCTCCCCCCACATAGTTGCACTGCATAAAACTGTGTTCTTTTTGGTATATCAATACGCGCGCGTGTGTGTATATCACACATCCATAATAATATGTATACTTGCGGACGATGAAACATTAGGTGCTCCGTTTGAAAACCCACCGGAACGAGAAGTCATATTATGTTAGAAGAGTGAATGTCAACAAAGATCGAATTTTTCTTATATTATCGACCAACAAAAAACGGACATTAGAAGTCGTCGGATAACCGTTTCGTGGTTATCCGTACTCGCCAATGTATAGGTATTGTATACCTTAAACATATATATTTGTGAAAACTAGTTTAAAATTTGCATTTGCATGGCATATTTTATTTATGGATTTGTTTATATCGTTAAAAATGTCTTGAATAAAAAATAAAATAAAAATAGGAACAACGTTTTTAAATTCATGACCTACTGACTTTTCGTGTACGAAAAATGTTCAAAGTATTTTTTTCGATGTTAACAATTGTGACGTAACTGCAGGATGTTATACGAAACAACATAAAATCTAGTGAAAAATAATTTATTAGATGCTTGCAGCAGATAATACCACATTCGGCTTCAGATAGTACAAACTGTTTTGTACTATTTTTTGCTAAATGTAAAGACAATTATATTTGGTTGGCGTTGAAGTTCATACAAAATGGTTGCATTTTTTAATCGCGTGCTATATACTTACCACAGGTGCACTCAGACTGCACTTGGGTTCACTAGGGATTCCACACGTCGCGTATTTTAAGGAGTTGTCCCGTATTCGAATGAAGTGTCCCACGATGTCCCGACACGAGTTTTGATAATTGCTAACACAAGTCCCATCAACCCTTTTCAAATTAACACCAAAGCAAATTACAAGTATAAGTATGATTTAAAATGTCTCGTATTAAAAAAAAATAAATCTGGGATCTCGAGGTATAATACACGCACGTCAATGATATTTTTCTTTTGTTTTCCGACCACTCTTGTCCTTGCGACGTGTTTAAGGGCTTCAATTACTATATTTCATTTAGACGACACTTTTTTCCATGTGTTTTTACGCCAATAATAATTTATTCAGCTCGGTCACATGTAGGTGTAGGTAAGTATTCAGT
This sequence comes from Diuraphis noxia, assembly GCF_037042655.1. NCBI lineage: Eukaryota > Metazoa > Arthropoda > Insecta > Hemiptera > Aphididae > Diuraphis > Diuraphis noxia. The sequence continues at coordinate 20,216,631 of NW_028301712.1, read as the reverse complement.
TAATTTGTATAATAATCATATTATTATAATAATATAATGCATATATATAGTGCCTATTTGTACATAAAGGTAAAAGTATAAATTTATGTACAGTATATAGGTATATACATATATACATATATATATATATATAGGTACGTATACTTAAAATGGCACTCTCGTGACATTAACTATTATTTGAAGTAAAACTTAAACCACATAATGTAGGTTATTATTATGTGTATACATTAAGTGGAAGTAAATTATGAATATTAAACAGCACCATTGTATAATATACACAATATTATACGAGGACCTATTATTGTATTTCAAATTATAATAATACAATTTATAATACAAACCAAAACAAATTTATTCATTTAGTGTTTCAAAACGTCATCGTATAATTAAAAAAATAAATATATTTAATGATTTTTATAGTTTTGGTAGTTACATAGTGAGGACGGTTAACCTTGAATAATATTTTCAAGTCACATTGAAACAAAAATTGCATATTATTGTAAACAGAAAGAAAATATATTTTTTAAATGCTGTGATAAGTTCAAATTATTCAACATTAATTTTTTGTTTGTGTATAAGCAGTGACCCCCAGGCATGCAGGTTAGCAAGTGATGCAACTACATGTGTTCTCGAAGGGGGTGGGTGTATATAATACTACAGGTGTCACAGAGAATTTTATAAATTTATAACTTAAACTATATTCTATAATAATTAATTTCCTTGAACAGTTGAACTACAGTGATTAATAAGTGAACTTTTTATAACTGTATGTACTCTTAAAAGACCTCTGTGCGTCACGGTTTCTAAATATAATTATAAAATAAATCGATTACTACCAAATGATAGGTAGATAAGGTAGGTTACAAGCATGTGCTGTAAATGTCAAAATTACTTTAAATCGCCATCTATATTTTATATATATATATATATATATATATATATATATATACGTATTATTCCATACGAAATACGACGCTTAACACGTGAACTCACTTTCACGGTGTAACATTTTTATAAAGGAAAAAAAATAATGGAGCAAAATAAAATATTTTTGAACAGATCGAGTTACAGAAATTAATCATTATCGCAAGATAATGATATCAGTTCTGAAACAAAAATGTTTCTCTGATTTTATTAAAAATTATTATAAATCAATTAAGATAAAATTAGACCATTGTTTTAAAAACGAACATTCGCACAACCATATATTACACAATATATCATGACTTGAATCATAAATTTGTCGATATTGACTGTAATAACTAATAACATAACTGTTTAATAAACACTTAAGAATTTAGAATTCTATGCATTTGATATCTTTATGGTTTAGATAAGAGTACATGACACTATGACAAGATAATATCCACTACAGGAGTAGATAAATTATTATTAGGTATAGGGCATAGGTAGGTATAGGTTAATAAAATGGGAGAAAAAAAAAGTAAAATATTTTTAACAAATAATGTTTATTTGTACACATAAATTAAACAATGTTTTCGTTCTAAACATTCAAATAATTTTGTAATACAAAAATAAATAAAACAATATTTTATCGTATGTTCGTTTCATAAAAAAAGTTTAAGTCTCTAAAAATGTATATTATATTAAACAATAAATATTATAATAATGAATTAACACGTTTCCGAAAAACGCACTTAAGCCACAAAAATGTTTTTTGTTAAAGACAGAAATATGTATCGAATTAAAATAAAATAAAAAATAAAATAATATTTCATACATGTTTGATAAAATACTAAATAATTTCGTACAATAAGGAATGTTAATTGATTAACTATAGGTTTACGGCTGGTAGGTAATAATAATAGTAATAATATCTATTGCTTTAATTTTATTCATTTAATTGACAATATAAATATATATGGACTACATTTTTTTTTTTTTTTTTAGAGTGATTTGAGCTCAAAACACAATTATAAATCTATATTATAATTTAAATAAATCTAGAAATAAATAACATGTCATCCGAGAATCTATATATTGTTTTAATAAATAATAATGACCTAACAAAAAAAAAAAAAATCATGGTTTAATATATTGGTAACTAATTTTAATGCAATAAAAAATAATAATAAAATCACAAAGTTTGCCCGCCTGATTGGAAAAAAAGTGACACCGATTTTACAGTCGACTTCAATAAGTAGGTATTTGTATTAATAGTATATTTACTTGGTAAAAAAGATATTTACGCGAGGCTTTTCAATATTTATATTATTATATAACATAATAATATCAAATCACAATTATTAAAGAATAAAAAAAAAACAGTCTAGTCGTTTTAAAAGTTGTATCGATAATAAACATAATGTAATATAACCTACATCATAGGCGTGCATAACTGTACCGATTTTCCGATTTATCGATCGTAAGAATATTGTGTTGTACACACTAATGACGGGACGGCTTTTGCGGATAAAAGACTATTTAATTTTTTTGATATTAGTAAAATAAAATCATCCTTTCGTCGCAGTTTTTGTATTGTATTTTAATGTAGTCGTAACTTGATGTACAATTTTATAGTGATTATATAATTTCGATCCGATGTATTACACAAAATGAATGAAACCATACGTGCAGGTTTTAAAAATATGGATCGGAAAACTGGAAAAATATAGATATCAAGTATACTGAAACGTAAAAATCGTTTAAAAAAACAAAATATAAACACTTAGAAACATCGTTTGTATACCGATCCATTAAACGGTGTATATAATATCATAGCGTTACAAATTACATATATTTTACACCTACATAATAATAATAATAATAATATTAAAAACATTAATCTAAACATACACACACACACACACACCTCCATGGACTTGAAGGCCTCCCCCTATATAAAATGTGGCTTAAGCGTATCGACAAATATTATAGGTATATATAGTATTATAGTGTAATAATGTAAATGTATTAAATTGTAAGTACAATAACGAGTGCCCAACTATAATAATATAATATATAAATATATATATATATATTTTTTTATATATGTATCATACTATTAAGTTCTTAAGTCAAATGAAAAAAACTCGAAAGGTTTGGATAGGAGGGATTGGCCCGATAGCAAAAATCGGTATTTGATCTATTTATATAAATATATAATATTAAATACACGTATCGAGATGTAAACATTATTATACAACTGCAGGAGGGAGGGAATTCTCTGTCTCTATCACAGCATGAAAAATAATAATAATAATAATAATAATTTAATATAAAAAAATTGGAACTTCACCTACTCTCCGGAATGTGGAAACGCAATGAGACGGCCTTCGTCTATATTATTGGTGTAACCGTTATTTTTCTTTTTTGTACATATTATATAGTTAATATTATATAAATTTAAAAAAAGTCATTTTTATTCTGTTAATTATTGTCTGAAATATTTTAGCACCATTAAATAATACACTTTAGAACAGTGTAGTCTAACGCGTTTAAAAAATGGCCTTTGCACATTTACATATTATTATATAGTTAAAAAGATCTAATGATAAAAACGTTATTATTATTGTAAAATATTAAAAGAGGTACGCGCCAAATATAAGCTTGAGGGTTTCATATTTTGTAATTGCCGAAAATGTTCCGAAGAAAAATTGGTGTATAATAATATTATTAAAATATATATATATATATATACGCCGATTTTCTTATATAGTTAAAACATAATAAAATATTTTTTTCTGTCGTTTAGATGGCCATCGGCAGTGGTTTCAGATGCGCTATCGAGCTCATTCTTCTCACTTGTCTGACCGGGCCTTTGCCTACTCCAGTTAAATTGCGTTCAATGTCCTCCAAGCTCTTACCCTGGGTCTCGGGCACGCAGAATATAATGAATACCAATCCCATCAGACAAATTCCGCCAAACATCCAAAAGGTGCCGTCAGTGCCGAAGACCCGCAACAAATCGGCGAACGTCTTTGTGACTACGAACGTGCAGGCCCAGTTGAAAGCTGTCGCCAACGAAGCAGCTGTGCCCCGAATTTTAGCTGAAAATAGAATATTATGATTTGACAGGTCGGATTAATATACACCTAGATATGATAGTGGTGTTGGGCGTGTGTATAGGGGAAGGGTGTTCTAGAAGAAATTCGATTTAAGTATGATAAAAAACTTTATTGTTATCACAATTTAAAATTTAAAAAAAAAAAATGCGGATTGTTATTATAGTAAGTGCTTATTACTATGGTAAAGGCGTATTTCTTTGATATTAAAAAAATAGGCAGGAATCTAGCCCTTTCCCTAAAAATTAAAAACCTATAGCTAGTAAGCAGCAGATCGTCACAATTAGAATATTATATCCCGTTTGTGTTTCTTCGAGCTAATTATCATCAATTATCATATTTACCAGGCAAAATTTCACCCATCATCAGCCACGGAATTGGCCCGAAGCCAATTGCGAATCCAATGATGAAAAACACGAAACTGACCAATGGCAACCATCCGTACTGAGAGACGTCGTAACCGTTGTTTTTGTAGTTGAAGAACGTTCCGAGAGTGATTAGTGTGACCGCCATCGTAGCACTGGACGCGTACAGAAGGATCTTGCGGCCGAGCTTATCGATGAGACCGGTTGCTATGAAAGTGGATAAGAAATTGACGATACCCACGATGATGGTGCACAAGTTTTCGTCAATGGTACTTCCAGCTTCCTAAATAACAACAATGAAAAATAAAACGATCAAAATTTTTAGTTGTGAAAAATAAAGGCCTTCATTAATTGTATTTCAAAACGACTCGAGTGTCGTATAATATGTTATACCTTAAAGATTTTGACGGTGTAAAAAATGACTGCGTTGATACCGCTGAGTTGTTGGAACAACATGAGTCCCATAGATATAAGCAAGGGTTTCGAGTACATCTTGGAGAACAAGCTCAGATATCCGGGCATTTCTTCGTTTTTGCCCATGTGATTAGCTTTTTCGATCTCGCTAAATTCTTGCGTTACGTCCGCGTCCTTTCCCCGCAGCCACTGAAGAGCTTTTTTCGCTTTCTTGCTTTTGTCTGTACACGAACACATAAAACAAATACGAGTCTTTAAGTATACGGTTTCAATTTAGAAACAATAACATCTAGTACGACTTACTTCTGCTTATGTACCATTGAGGTGTTTCGGGGATGAGGAACATGCACACCAAGAACGGTATAGGGATACAAGCGCCGAGGATAGCGAGCATCTGCCAGTTAAGATATTTTCCCGCAATGAAACACAATAAAATGCCGCTGTTGCCGAGAGTGGTGGGCAAAAGGCCCAATGTCCCTCTGACTTGAGGTTGCACAGTTTCTCCTAAATATACAGGAAGCCCTAACGAAGCCACTCCTACGCAGAATCCGGCTATGGCCCGACCGGCCATTACCATTTGCACATTAACAGCCATTGCTATCAGAATAAAGGCTGCAAACAAATAATAAATGTTAACAGTGTTACAGTAGATGGAAGTATTATTGAAAATATATTTATCTTATGAGTTTAATAAATAAAAATGAAAATAATAATTGTTCTAATTGACAAGTACTCAGATTAAGATGTGCTTAGCAATAAATATGCACATAAACAAAAAGTAGGTTAATAGTATTAATACTAACAATAATCACAAGTAGGTACTAGGCCTAGACCTAAATACCATAATATTCATTACGAAATCGATGTTAAATGTTTTCGAATTTAAATGAAATTTTCTATACTATCTAGTGTTACTTACAAATAATGAAGGGTATTCCGGTAGCGAGAATCGTGGTTTTTCTACCGATGGATTCTATAAGGGGCCCGCCGGCCATGCCACCGATGAGTGCTGCCAGTGGCATGAGACTGCCGATCCATGAACCCTGTAATAAAAATTCAATTTATCATTAATACCTCAGTAACATATCTAAAAAGTCGACGAAGACAGGTACTTACTTCTTCTTCGGTTACTGTCAGCGGACTGCCCGGTCTGTTCATTGACGGTAAGGCTGGTGAAGTGTAGGCGGACGCGAATCCAACTACCATTGAGCATAGTGATACTGTTAATGAAGCAAGGATCTGTAAAACGTGTAATATTTGCAAGTTAGTAGAGTCCAAAAATACTAAATTTGTCGTAAACTCGTAAGATACAAAAGTACGTTCTACGAGTGTCAACAATAACTGTCATGCATAACTACACTATACCCTACAAATCGAAAATATACGCCTAACTTGACATCATGTACATATTATTATCATCCTATTCGTTTTTCTTGGTCCAAACATTTATAAGTTTATAACATACGCACACATACGGGCTTATAATACTCTACGAGATCCATTTGGAAAAGTCGACGTTGTGAGATCCATGACTTTAGATAAGTATTTTTTTAAACGGGATCAGAATATGAAATTTAAAAAATATATTTGGATATTATAATATACTCATTATATACACCAACATACTCGTGTTAAAATTATATTAGACTCTCTTTCTCACACATCTCCGCAATGACATACGTCCCCGTGTTCGTGAATTATCGATTATAAATTGCAATGGATTAACTCTCGATATTTTCAGTCGTTTTTCTAAGTGCGTATTTTTTTTACTTGTGCCAAATTACAAAACCATATTATCTCTCGTTTTGAATTCAATGATTATATATTATTATATGCGTTTTCATATACATTTTCAAGTTCAAAAGGTTCAAGTATACGTTGAAAAAAATGACGTTCGCAAATAATTAACGTTTTACAACATGTGCAGAGTACGAATCGTTGTAAATAAGTAGTAAAACGTCGATAGACAAGGTTATTATGTGGTGGATGAAAATATGCGATGCAAATATAGCTGCAGCTGCCAGTTACAGTAATGGTACTTCCTACCACGTGCAGATTTCGTTACGTGCCACTATATACAAATGTTTCAAATATTTTTATACGGACGAATATGATTTATATGTAATTTTAATGTATTATTATAAAAGCGGCAGCTATACGTAAAATAGTTGAATGGGTATCATAGATTTTGTATTATATTGATGTGTAAGTAGAATGTGTTTTCGTCATTCACCAATGAATGGCGTGCTTATTATAGTCTTATTGTGTTGTAGGTACAGAACGGTAGAAATCGCAGCGTTTTAATGGCGAATTAGTTGGGTGTTCGTGAGCGACGACGGGTCTGACTTTGCTGATATTTCGAGGTCTCGGTTGATGTTCTGAGTAGGTATCTTGGATTATTAGGATTCAAGTATTATTGTTGTTGTTATGCTTATGATATAACCTCGCGTCTTTCACTAGCCTACGCGAGACAATCGGACTTTGATTTGAAGAGCGGAAAACACTATAAAGTGCGTTGTCCACAATAATGGTCCTATACCAGTCCGCCGGGTGCCGGAAGCCCCAATATTCTAAAGGAGTTTACGAACGATAGTCGGCCTTGCATCTATTACTGCGACGATCGTACTACAAGTGTACAACTACAGAGCAGTTCACGCGCGTCAGCCCTCTAAATTCGTGATCACGGCAAATCGTCATCGATGATGATTCGAGTGTGTGCTCGGAAGACTCCTGACAATAGGTGTCGGATAAAATCTTATCGTTATATAATAGTATTATTAAAGTCATATTATACTGGCCTCGGTATTGACTTCGAATCATAACACGAATTACAATCTTTTAGTTTAACGAGTACAGAGTTCACTACCTACCCATAGGTACAACATAAAGAATTTTTTAGATGATGGAAAAAATATATGAAATATGATGTCCTCCTAAAATGTTTTAATTAATTCGTAAAAATAAAATAATACAATGCAGGTTATTCGAAACGCGTGCGATATGATATTTATAATACTATGTTATACGGTTCACAGCATATTACATTTTTGGCCGACATAATAAAAACATTTATGATCTTCGACCGCCAATAACGAATTTTACTCGTCTCCTGTATTATATTATACGCCATTCAAACGATCGTTTATTTTTTATTTTTTACGTCGCACGAGCTTAAAATAATATGATGTGCGTAGAGATTATCCTTTTCGGATGAGCCATGCCTATATAAAGTCATTTTAAATCAAAACACAAACATTTGAGAACCGAAATACACGCCAGGGCTATGTTTGTTCTAAAATCCAAATCCAAATCTATTTAACAATAAATCGATATTCTTAATTTTAGTGCTTAAATGGTCAATACCGTTCACCTCTTTACATACACCGGACTTATTTATTTATTTATTTTTGTGAGAATGAAACGAATTAAGGGTTTAAAAGAACTCTCACTAACCATGTACCTATGACATAATAGTTTACAAAGTGTTTTACTGAAAGACCCAGAAGGCGTCTTAACACTAAAGGCTAAACCGTCGGTAATAATTGCTTTCATTGAAATTGTATGCAGAACTGCAGAAGGATAACTATATAATATGTCTGTTCTTCAAATATAATACATTATATTGATTTCAACGTATGAAACCGATACGATCATAATATTTTCATTAGAGTCTCGTATACGTAATATTATACACATAACTAATCGCAATTATATACTGAGTTTGTGGACCTAAGTTAATTAAATTTTCCATTCATCAAAGTTTGTTTTCGCATTGTTAACGTCCACCGTAATCAGGATATAGTAACCTACCTATAAACTTAAAAATATAATGTATATATATATTATGCGTACCTGAAGGTGCGAGTATTATTGAGGTTGGCATTCAAAAAGTATATAGTTCACTTTTGGCAAAAGAGCATGAACATTTAATTTAAGCATATATAATATATATTATTCTGCATAGGACGTTATTGAAACCAATTGTATTCAACTCTGATTCCTAAACCGCCCTTCGACACGTCTCCTCCGAAGGCCTCGACGATGCCATCATAGCGACTTTTATTAAATAGATCATGACGATAATATGTACTCGGTCGTGCGCGTGCATATAATACGTATTCAATATATATATATTATACATCGACCGTTGGTTAATAATGACGAACGCGTTAATTAATTAATAATAATTAACAATTCGATCGATATCGCATGCACACCGAGAGGATTTGTCGACCTCGACGCGTGTGCGATGGCAACAACGAAATAATATACAATAATATCGAAACGAAAATATAATGTAATATAGAAAGAATAACGAAAACAAAAATTCGGATCGTGGGCCCTTACGAAACACAATCCAAATGCGCACTGAAAAAAAGCTCCAGGTGTTATATATATATATATATACATATATATATATGTATATAAAATATATCATAATTCATAATAGGTACAAACGTGTTTCCGTTGGCATTGAATCGTTATTGTGATGGTCAACGGCGGCGCGATGAAAGGAACCGGATGACGAACTAATACGTCGTCTCGGACTTGAGGGGCGTAGTTCGTTATTGTAATAACCAAATAATGGATGTGGATTTTAGGTACGATACATAATAAAACGGACGTACGAAATCCACCGAAGACGACATAAGAATTTTTATCTATTATAATACATAAATACGTATCCGCAAAGGTGTAGGACACGATGAGAGAACTTAAACTTACTCCGCCCACGTTCGGTCGTGTCCGCGTATATTATGATGATAATATATATAATGCGATTGCTGCGTGCGACGAGTTACGCACAACCGCGAGGAGAGACTATTTGGAGACATTCGTTAGACGATAATATTAATATATGCGTTATGGTAGAGCGTTTCTCGTATTATATTATTATTGTTTATGTTATATAAATCGAAGGCGCGTTGGGAGTTCGGTTTTTTTTTTCACCGGAACGATGTTGATTGCGAGTGTAAAGAATAACGACCGGTGAAAAATATATTAGCGCTAAGAGAACATAACGCGCGTACATAATTATATGGATACATATTTTATATTATAAACCCGTTGGTTAGCTGAAACATAGGTTTGAACTCACTCGACGCAATAACAACTCACAATAGAATATAATTAAATCGGTCGAATTCCCGCTGCATGCAGTCCGTCATCCATCGATTAACACGGACTAAATATCCAAAAAAGGCTCTGACCGAGAGAACAGAATGATAGTGTGGGGGGGGGGGTAATTGGGTACTGGGAAAGGTGTCGGTGTTGGGTTAAGTTTCAAATGACATCGATTTGAATCATGAAAAATAATACTTATTCGCGTGATAAGATTATAAATTTTTAATTATTCCCACAATATAATATGAGTTTATTTGTCATCACGTCGCGAATCATGATCCATCAACACTATTCTAACTAGTTACTTGTTTTCGAGTCCAGCTCGTCGCGGTTAAATTCAACTCGTTAAAAATAAACCAAACATAACAAAGTGCTTAGATTCGGCTTTGTTTTTATTTTTTTCACGCGACGCGTCAGATATTATGTTAAACCTATAGGTACGTGGCATAAAAAAACAGACGACACAGTTTTGGCAACATTAAGTTTAAATACATCGTGATATTATTATATTATGCTCCATCGGCCTCTCCATATAGAATTTCACGAATTTCAAGACAATCGAAAATTATTGCAACTTTGAATCTTGCAAGAACATCTTATCACATAAAAAATTATAAACGAATCCGTACTATACTGTAGAACTGTCAGTACAGCTTTAGGAACATCATCGATTATGACGTGCACATCATATGCAGGCTGGTGAAGAGTGTTTGGACGATACGTTCGATTCGTTTACCGTATATTTTGAAATTAATAATGTTCACTACGCTCTATCGAAAAACTATAAAAATCCATACGCTTTTTAAACATAAGATCGCGTCTAACCAACTCTATATAATATATCATGCGAGTGCGGATAGGAATATAATAGGATATTGTATAGACATCTCTGAAGCCAGTCATCATAACTCGTAAAGTGTAGATACTCCTCACGGATTCGCTGTCGATATAATTATATAATATCATATGATTTATGAGAAAACGGAGACTTTCCTCGACCCTTTGTCGCCGGTACCTATATCGGTGCAGTTGATCTGCCTTTTTCACGTGACCGCGGGGTACATGTCGCTTAAACCACAGGGTGTACCGGCGGCTTCGCCCGAAAAAGGTACGAAACTCACTCTCCGCCGGAACCAACCCATCGCCGTTATTTGATAGCACTGCTGCGGGAAAGCGCATTACGAGTGGCGTACTACAGTATATATTTTACACGATCCCCCTCGCAGCGCTGAAAACGGCACGAACGTGTCAAAGGGACAGAGGTACTGATATAATATATATGTTTATTATAGCGCATACATGGGCTATATTATACACGACATTTATATAAATATTATATATATGTGTGTGTGTGTGTGTGTGTGTGTGTGTGTGTGTGTGTGTGTGTGTGTGTGTGTGTGTGTGTGTGTGTGTGTGTGTGTGTGTGTGTGTGTGTGTGTGTGTGTGTGTGTGTGTGTGTGTGTGTGTGGGTGGGTGGGTGGGTGTGTGTGTGTGTGTGTGTGTGTGTGTGTGTGTGTGTGTGTGTGTGTGTATGTAAGTAAAGGGAATATGCGAACCAACACGGAGAAAATCGCAGTTTGTATATTACGAGGACCCGCGGCGCTAGAGCTTAACAATTTCTGAAACATATATTACATTAGATATATTTGTTGTGGCTGCTGTCGTTCAACAGTAACTGCGACCTATCTAAGCATTTAATAGAAAGTAGACAGTATAAAGTTCAAAGTATATGTTCTAGTATTCCACCCATACAATATATATTTTGTCGTATACTCTAAAATACAATAACCAAGTACAACATTCATAAAAATGATGAGCAGTTAATATCACGTTACAGGAGTGTAACCTGTAAGTTAGTAATAATAATAATACATTTTATTTTATCGAATCCTATTTCATAGCCAAACTAAGTTGAAATAGCCTAAGTACAATATTTTTCAAATCAACAGATCTATTAGGCGTATTACTTAAGACCTTTATGACTAAAGTCTTCTATATTACCATTAATAATGTTTTGTGTGTAATCGTTATTAATAAACCAATACCATGAGAGCGTCAAAAGCTGCAGAAATTACATATTATCATATTAAATAATAAAGGAACAAATGAAACAAGTAAACAAATTTCTTGTTTTAAGGGTGTTTGAACCTTCCCTTCACCTACATCCCTGCAGTAGACTAGTAAGCAAGTCTTATATATACACTCCTCCTACCGGCTGCGAACAGTGAATTTTTCTTTAAATTAAATGCTAAACCTAATAATTACCGACAGTATTTTTTCTGCACATTGTTATAGCAGGGAATGGTGTTATGGTATAATAGTCGTATTCGCATAAAGCACGATAATTGTAATACGTCTGCGTAATGCCATTACAGTTCCGACCTTTCGCCCGGACCTTAACAATAATTCCATATTATATTATTTATATTATTCGAATAATATTCGGAGGCGGTGAAATTCGTTCATAAAATCGGAAACGCGTTATTGAATCTGCTAGACGGCAGTCGTAGTCGAATATCAAATCCACGTGTGTACGCTGTTACAATATTATATGAAAATGATAGTCATAATACCATGTTGCCTGCAACTAATCGTTATCGCCTAACCCGTAAAATCGTGAAATATTCTCCGTAGCTTATTCTGCAGTCGTGTAGGTACCTACCTGCGAATAACGCGTAGGTATATGACTTATTATTTTGTACATTACAAGCACGGGTGGTTTTAGGTCCAGCTGTCGGTTATTATCATAATATTGAAATTATTTTTACCCGTAACACCAAAACACTGCGTCGATTTTCGATCAAAACAAATGGTCTATCAATTATTACATACCTATATTTTATATATATATTAGGTATAGGTTGAGCGCGTGGAAATAGAAAACGCTGTATTCGTCATAGTATAGTAATCATATTAATTATTGTCGACAATCACGCTCCAAAGTTATATACCTATGTGTGTACCAGCTACGCATACCAATCTACTGTACAGTTTACCTCGTGTATTTAATGATTATAAACGATAAACGGTGTTGGGTAACGACGAGCGTATATAATAGTTAAACGAATCGGGTCTCTAAAAAAAAAAAAAACTGTGAACGGATATGACAATAATAAGGCACTATATATAACATAACGTTACATATTTTATTGATGTTGTGTCGGTATACACACATATTATTATATTCTATATTCTATACTATAAAATGTGGGTGAACACGAATTTGAAGAAATCTTTCGATTGCACAGAATATAACAACAATTATTATATACCGCTAAACTATTTTATTATAGGTTGGTATACTGAACAATAATATGCTTACGATAAAGTTGATAAAGTTCGATTTATACCAACCGGTCGATGTAGTAAGTTTTCGGGAAAAAATAACGATACTATTCGGGTACTGTAATATGCTATATATATACTTATTGTAATTAAACATCATCTAGAGTAGTGAGCTGGATTATACTCCATTATACGTGCCTACGCGTTTTGGTTTTATTTAAAAATGTATTTAACGCTGTGCTTTACCCGAGATTGACTTGCCAACAAAATAAACCGAAATCTATCCAAACGACATAAACACGACGATTCGTAGTTTTTTTTATAATACAAACAAAAATCGAATGTAAACGACGAGATACCGACGTCTGGTGTTTTTAAAAATACCATTATCTGTATAATATGTACATTCTTCGTCACTCCAAAACTGGCATCATAGACAGTAATGATATATTGTCGGTCGAGCGGTGATGTGATTTTTTTCGGTTTTCGAACTTTGTGCGGAATTGCGAATAACCGTGAATTCGAGGGATGAGATCTGCACTCCGATCAAATAAATGACGACAAAAGTGGTAAAATTGTCTGTTTGGTACGTTCTTATTGAAACGATACAGCAGTGTAAATAATTAAAAATGAACGATTTTAAAGCGCTTGATATGATGAAAACACCGAGGAGAAAATATGACTCAAAAGACTACCCCTGATTTTTTTTATCGTAGAGACAAAAAATGCTACAAACTTGAGTTAAAAAAAAAACCTTAAATCAGAATGATATAAAAGGTGCTTTGCACCCCAAATGATAAAGTTATGTAGAACAACGAATTTCATAGCAAGCAATACAGTAGTATAAGTATATTATAGTTGTATTTAAAAACAATATATATATATATATATATATATATATATATATATATATATAGACTATATAATCACATAGATTTTCGTATAATACAATAAATATAATATATATTTTTTTATATTTCCAAGCACAAAACAATACCTATAATACAACCAATGTTTATTTAAGTAATAGTTTTTGTTTATCGATGATCACATTTTAAAGTAATAAATATATGAGCCAGCAGTGGTTTGAAAATTTGGCTCGGAACTTGCCAAAAACATCCTTAATAATATTTATAAAATTAATTACGTTTAGTTGCATATGGTACGATATGTACTTGGATACGTGATATATATACATCATGCTACAGCATTTAGGGTCAGCAGCAAAACGGGATAAAAGTCATTTACTAACATTTATATTCTATACCACTCGATATGATGGTTATTATTATTATTATTATGCGGTCGTGCGATGTACATAGGTATCTGGTATATACCTGCGAAGCGTTTAATTTCGACTTGGCCTGGTTTTCCTGTCTGACCACCCGGATGTGCCGATGGGTGTCGGTCCTGAGCAAAACCATGGTTTCGGCGCGTCTCGGGGTCGGTGGTGTGTAGCAGGCGTCTGGCACGCGGTAGCGGCGACGGTCGTTGTTGTTGAGCAGAGACGAAGAAGACGACGAAGACGGTGCTGGTGATGCGTTGTCGGCGGCTGTGTAACAGGTAACGGTCGAGTCGAAGCTGACGACAGCGTGCGAGCGTGTGAGTTGCCGTCGCCTTCGATTCTGAAGCGCTTGTGTTCGGAGTGGCGTGCGTGCGGCCGTACTAGTTGTAGTGGAAATGGTGCGGCGGGCCGCGGTGCCGTCAACGTCCGCCGCCGCCGCCACCGCAACCAGCGACCACCGCCGTAGCGGCAGCCTTCGTCGCCGCGGACTTCTTCGCCGCCGCCGACTCCTCCGCCGCTGTTGCCTTCGACGCCGCGGACACTTCCGCCGCGGTAGAAACCTCTAACGCCTTCACGATGTGACCTCCAGATCGCCGCCACCCCCTCGGCCGCGGACCGAGGAGCACCGCCACCATCACCGTCGACACCACCGCCGTTCGCTCGCCGTAGTGGTGATGCGTCGGATGCGACCTTTTCTCTGTACGTATATCCTTTTCCCGGTTTTCAAACCGAAAATACTATTGCCGAGACGCCGAAGAGCTGGGCCGCTTCCGGTATCTTATAGCAGCTATTATACTCCCCTATAGTAGCCGCCAAAATCGCCTGTACCTAATGTTGTTGTTGTTATTATATTACTACACATTCGCACTGACAGTGTGTGACTTGCGATTTGACAAATTTACGAGCTCGGGATCAAAAGTGTTCGTATAGAGTATAAAGTCGCACTTAACATCACGACATTGACGCCGTACAAACTTTTTTAAATCGCATAGTAGGTATATATATATAATTACTGCAGTAGAAGCACCTCGTCATATATTAACACTCCGCTACCGGAAACTAACTTGGATTGGACTAGGGAATAATCGAATTCATTATTTTATTAATCTCATATTAATCTACCAAATACATATATTATGATATGAAATGTAACTTGTGTTATTCGGAATTAAAAAAACTAACATTTTTCTTTACTCGAAATAATTTAACCTAACCGTCCTTTATAGTGTAATATGCATAGGACAGTCTATGTTAATCATTCTCTCGGAAACATTGACGTCATAAAAAATTATAAGGTAAAATTGTTTTTTTCAATCCAGCTCGGACAACAAATTGCATCACAACTGTACCTATATGTTATTATGAAAGAGATCGGACGATCATCGATTAGAACTACCTACTCAATAGCGTTTTTCCGACTACTTATATCATTTGTTTCAACGCTTTGGTTTTAAAATTGCATACACAGGCACTAAATTACAATATTTTTTAATTAGGAAATTGATGATATTATCCAAAACACGCGGCAAATTATGTAAAACAGTGTTCAACACGACGACACGAAATGACGAACCAGTTTGTTTTACACAAAGCAAAAGTATGCATGTCCGCCTATACATATGCAGTATACGCGTAGTTTAATTTGGAAAAAAAAATTAACAAAAACGAACCTACTTACGTCGAGTTGTGGTTATAAAGACGGTGTCGATTATATAACGATATATTATACGTTGGAGAACCGTTTAAAACAAATTGTTAACGATCGTAAAACGTATCGGAATACGATTTACGATAATATTATAATTTCGTCTCGAATTTAATTACACACTATACGGCCGTTGTCGGCGAGTGAGGAACGCAAGAAAATCCTAACAACGTATACCTACAGTCCGGACAATGTTTAATTTTGTATATTATGCGCGTGTAGATATAGTGCGATAAAAATTAATAATATAATAATAATTATATAGGTATATAAGTAAAATAGGCGGATTTTTATGCGAAACCCGCAGGTATACTAAACATAGCGGTATATACGTCCCCGAGGGTGTTACACTAGCTGTTACACGCCTTTTGCGTTCACGGCGAGAGTTAATTAATTATCATGTTCGTACAAGTTTCTAGGACCGATGACCGTGTAAATGATAGTTAGATGTTAGATGGGTGAAAAAAAAATTGTATTGTTTCATATGTTTTCAGTATATTATAATGATATGTGCTATATTTGTATTATAATATTGAATCAGCGCGGGACGTGGAAAAATAATGAAATCTCCTTTTTGCGCGTATAATATAAGCCATATAGGTTAGCAAAACTTTGAAAATTGAACGCAATCAATAATAAAAGAGAAACGGAATAAAAGCATCGCGGACTCCGTCGCTGGGTTGTTCGCAAAACATAATATATTAACATTATAGTACAAAATCTAGTCCGGCGGGAGTGGAGGGAGGAAGCAGTATCGATCAAAATATTTTCATTCGGTTGTTCGCGCCGCGATTTCGTCGGCTTTTATTCCACTGCATGCGAAATGTATTACGCGTCCGGTTCAGAATCGTCATCGCCCGCCAGTTACACCCTTTAAAACACACAGTAAGGACATTAGCGACACTAAATTACTGGCTATTCATAGTATTAAAATGTACCTAGTCAAAGAAATTTCAAGGCGACAATACGATACGTATACAACCCATACAGGTGCTCCTTGTGTGTGTTTATTATTTGTTTACGAGCCCGGCATGTAATTATTATTCAGTATCGTTAACATCTATTGGGTTATTTTTAAACATTTATGGTTATTGTTGCTCAGAGGCTGCGATACAGTGTGTCGTTTACGCCGATTGTTCGGCCGGCATGCATTATATTAATATAAAGACGTTTATTCGGTTAAATGTTATATTATATTATAAGATAGATTAAAGACTTCCGGAAGAAGGGCATAATGATCGCAACTCGACGCTTTTCGTTAAAATCTATAGCGGAAAGTGTATGCGATAACAATATACGAAAATACAACACGTGCAAACTGTGTACAAAATCGTGATCGATAGAAACGTCGGGAATCCGGACGTCCGCGAGTTTTGATACACACACCATACGCCGCAGCTTTAGTATAAACGAGCATTGTGGCGGAGCTTTTGTTGTTTAAAACTATAGAAAAGTTTGTTTTCGAGTTTCCGCCAATTCTAATGCACCATTCATACACATAACAGTAATCTGGAGTCCCAAGAAATAATCTGCCTAAACGTATGACATTGCTACGATGAAGCTCTCCGCGGTGACATGTCAATGACGCGCGTTTCGGGCACAAGTCCCAAAACCAAAGTCACCGCGTGGATGTGATCAAACGGCGGCCTCGGTGGTCAGGATTGTCCCGAATGATTCACATTCAGGATGAGTGTGTGTCCGAAGGTTTATTCTCCGAATTGCCGATATTATATTATTATAACGAACCATCATTATGCGAGTACAGACTTGAGTGTATAAATATTATATACAGTGGGCCAACTAGGAAGCTATAAAAATGTTAATTGTTCTGGTCACCGGGACGTGATCAGGGTACGTTTGTGGTCAAGGGAACTCGATTCGTATAATGAAAGACGCGTTTTAAATAATATGGCAAATTTGGAACGTTGATGAAATTTAAATACCATAGAATTCGTGTAGAATTTTATAGATGTAGGTAGTTATAATAATTGCAAAAACCATACACAGTATAATATGATACATATATAGGTGGGCGGAAATAAAAATTAAGATTTAAAACATTTAGTGCTTCGTAATTAATTTTGTTTTCAATAGTATTTTAAAGATAAAAAAATATGTTTTCGAAATAACATATAACATTAATGCATGTCACGTCAAAATCTCGTGCCCGGATTAGAACGACTTTGCATATTATTTAGGTGAAAAATATAGTATTAAAATTCATGGCCGTTGAAGAAATCCAAAGCCTAAACCATTACACTCGAAATCTTTAGATAATAATTTTTAAAAATCAGGTTATACGTGCGAATGCGTTGTCAAAAAACGGAAGAATAAAAGTTTTTGTTGGTTTTGGTCAATACGTATTACTTAGCTGGCGACGATTACCGAACGCACCCGAACTCTGCGAAATAAAATGTCACCCTCAAAAAGCCTATACCATATACACACTTTCGATTCCCGTACAGCCCAAAGTCTGTACATAATATAGTAGCCTATATAAAATACGACGGGTATGTGTCTCCGGAGCGATCCTTGACCTGATTCAAATACACTTGATTTTTTTGTTTTTTTTTTTCCATTATCGAGATAATTATGTAACAAATTCCGACGCGTCAGATAACGATTGTGGTAATACCACCGAATCCGTTCATCGTTTCGACTGGAAAACGGCGCCGAGCTCGTAATGCGCAACAAAACGATGCGATAAGAAGCCGCACGCACTCGAATAATAGGAATGTTTACGGTATGCCTAAAAACGTTTCACGAGGATAAATCGTCCATTGCCTACCATGATTAGGTGCTATAATTCAACGAGTACGCCCTGCAGTAACACACACACACACACACATATATATATATACACGAGGCCGTCACCGAAACGAATACCCATCATCCCGAGCTCGAGTATGAAATATAATTTTATAATATCCTCCTATAAGTGATAATATTTCTTACTTGTTGGCGACGTCATAATTTATGAGTCTAAAGTGTTCCCCGTACGTGTCACCAACACTGTCGCGTTGAGTAAAAAATGAAATGGGGGTTTTTTTTCCCCGAAACACCACCCGACCTTTGAGCTCGACGATTTTGCAGACCGACGAATGACGATTATTATGACATATTACGCGAACTATAATAAATAATAACTGTTTATATGATAATTTTTTTTAAACGCACCGACGGACACTACGAAACCGACAATAACGGATTTTCATAAACTCTGCACGTGCCACGACGTGATGTACGGTTAACTAACCGGAGCACCGATATCGCGTGTACTCTCCGCTCAACCCCTGAGATGCACTGCCTAGCCGGAGGGTCGTCGGCGCGGTTTGCAGGGCTGATTTCTCGGACGCGTGCGCGGACACAACCAAGTTACCACCGCGCCTTCCCCATCATAATAACGGCAACTTCCGCGCCGATCGCACCCCGCGTATGAAACAATCCCATCCACATCTCGGGCGGAGGGAGGTATTTTACCCCTTTCACCGCCACCGAAAATATATTTTCCAACCCGCAGTTATTTCCGCACCACGCGTTTGTCCGACTTCGTCGTCCTCGCCCACCGCTCATGGCTGTATTCATCCACCGCGCGTCTGTTTTCACCCATCACCCACTTGAAAAGCGCGCGCGCACCGCTCAGCGGATGACTTGTGTTTTAATATATTGCATAATGTGTATGTGCAGCAGCGTTGTCGAAAGATCGAGCGGGAGACGGGCGTAACTCCCAGCCCAATTGGGCCCGCAGTATACATCATTATACGCGTAATGTTACACTTTAGTCGGGTGTGTTTTACGATCGATTCGCGGCGGGGGCCCAATCTCGCTTCGGTGCGGTCGCAACACACTATGCTATATATTATATTTGGATACGATTCGGCGTCGCGGGGGTGGATTTTTCTAGGTCGGTGTGGTGGTTATTTCTAGCAGGAGGGATCTTCATGTGAACACAGTTGAGCACCCCAAAACTTACACGGAGTTATAAAACCGAAACCGGGCTAGTGGGCGTTTCTTATTTTTGGAGCAAAAAAAAAAAAAAACGTATACCCTTGTCAGCCACGTCAACGAATATAAATTACACTCGAATCGTATCGTACTGCTGGCGTGCGTACGTATCAGTCGAACGTCCGACGGAAATCCGATTAGGCACTCGGTCAATACGGGTCCTTAAATCGGATTTATTTGTCAGTACGGACAGTACGGTGTGTCGTCACATCAAATATCAAAATCGATGAGAAGACGATAATTATATTTTGACAAACGGTTAGGTTTAAACTCTAATAAATTATCATCAGTTCATCGTATACAGCGCAATTGAATAAAACATTTTCCAAACATCCGTAAGGCCACGTCGAAAAAGACGTTTCATTAAGGTGGTCTAAAAATATCTTTTGGAATAATTATTGCATTTTATTTTATCAAACGAGAAACGTAAACGGGCCGAGGCCACCTCTGTTACGTGTGCGAAAAGACCGCACTCGAGGTTTTCGTGTGACACACAGTATTAAGCGAATTCCCCGACGGCCACTAATAATATTAATAACATTATCGTCCCACTATACTCAACCGGTTATAGGTAGGATTCGTTTTACGCCAATATTGGGCATATTACACGCCCCAACAAGTGCCTATGTATAAAAGTAAAATCGGAGTCATACAAATATGTGTGTGTATGTGTGGAGGACCCCCGTCTAAAGTGCCAAAATATTTGGGTAACACTAAAATTATATATTTCCAATCAATTAATATTGTAAGTTGTAACACTTACAAAAGTAAAGCGCAATAAATATTATTAACTAATGTTTATTTTTTTATCTGAAAGTATTATTGTATTATTTCCACTAAAAAGAAAAAATAATAAAACAAACAATATTCTCGCTTCTTCAAAGACAACTTACTGTGCACTATGCTCTATTGGAATTGACCCCCTGAAAATTATTGGACCGTGATTTGTTTATAGAGTATTTCTCTATTTAAGATTTAAAAAAAAATCACTTAAAAAACATTACCAAATCACCAAAGGTTTTTACTGATTCGTTTACCATAAATTATTTATTTTAGGGAAAAAATATTAATTATTCAACGGGTTAAACTTGTTGTAGGAATAAGATATTACGAGTTGAAAAATGCGTCTTGAAAATTTCGATTATTCTATAAATGTTAACTTGTGAACGAAACACGTTTAATAAATTGGTATTTAGGGGCTCAGATTGAATTACGAATCGCATCGAACGTGCGAAAATCGTAGTTACGTTCTTTAGAACGAAATGCACAATACGATGCGATTGATCGGTACCGCCGCGCAGTATACTGAACCACGTGTGGCGGTGTAATATTGTTTGCCTACGCTGGTATCTAAACGGCGCATGATGTAGTAAATTCCGAGTGAAACGGAGACGAAGCGTGGTTGAAAAAAATTCTAGAACACCAAAACGAAAATAAAACAACTATGTTAATACATAACACATGTCTAATTACAGTAGTGCGTGAGTAGTTATAAAGCGTACAGAAAAATAAAATAGGTTTAATTTCTTGACCCGCCGTCATAATTTATTACGAAAATAATTATTACACAAGCGTTATGGAAATTACAAAGATAATATATTGCTATATGATTATACCCAATATTCGAGTGACAATGACATTTGGTAGAAACGGAAAATGCATATTCATGAAACAAAGTCATAGTAATATGTACGAGATAAATAGTAATTACTTTGTTATGAATTAGAAAACTGCATGATCAAGATCAAGAACACAGCGGCAGCGTGATGCGAGAAAGTACAAATTTAATTAATAATGTTACAAACCTACTATCAAGTTATACTTCCACATTCACTCATTCTCCTGTGCTGAGCTATTATGTAGTTAAAATAAAAAATTTCTAAAAGAATACTAGTGACGCGTCAAAAAATATGTTGTCGATTGAAGCATATATAATAATAGGACGAGCTAAAATATTCGATTCGAATCAAAACCGTTGTTATAGATTACCTACCTAGTTCAGGATAAAAGGATCGCAATGTTTAGTTTTTCTACGAACGATTTTGTTGTTTGGAGCCCTTAAAAAATAATTGAATTCTATATTAATAGTCAATATAATATTCCATCAAACGAACGATTGATTAAAAAAGTATAGTTATATGAATAGTTGATGTAGTTCTTCTATCTATAGTTTTAAATAATAATAATAGCTATTGATGCATGGACTTTTCTCAAAAATGAGAAAATAATATCTTTGTGCACAATATTGGGTAGTAATGAGTTACATATTATGTAAGTGGTAAAAATTTGTATTGCAACTTTAAATGAAAGATACATCTAGGTATCTAAAATTTATTAGGTTTAAATAGGTAACAATTAGACAATATCAATATAAATTAAAAAAATTGAAATATTTTATTTAATGAATATCGAATAGAAAGTTGGTTTTTTTACAAAACTATCAGCATCACTACTGACTATATTTATTTAAATTTTGAACAGACTAAGGTATTCAATTATACGTTACCGTATTTGATACACCGACTACTGACTACAGGTATTTATTTTTCATTATTTTCAGTTTTCACTAATAATAGTCATATTACAAGTTTACAAAGATAAGTATTACTATAGTATTAGTGCAATAATGGTAAATGTACTATTTTATTTCATAACATAAAGGAATTTGTAATATTGGTGCATAAGTGTACTGTTTGTATGTGTAACTGTGTATGTGTGTTATCCATATTTCGTGTCAACCTTATAATAGTTTGACATTTGATGTTTGTATTTCTGTTAATGTTACACCGCGGCTTATAATCACTGTAGCTATTATATTTTGTTACTAACGTTTTAATAAATTTTAATGTTTATACTTTTAAAACATTTTAGTTACCTACTATAACCTATAATATATTTTTCTTAATATACACCCCTCTCATACAAACCAATATTTAGTAGTGTCATTATAATATTTTTTTGGAAGAAATAAACATAAATTATTAAGTTACTAATCATCGAGTAACTTGCCAATCTCTGCTTCTATAGACCGTAATAATTTCTGTAAATCTCTATGAGAATTGACCATTTTTTTTAGAAAAAGAAAATAAACACGAGTCTTGTGTCATGAAGATATATTTTTAAATTTAGTTAACTGTGAACTTGGAAATATTAATACGCAAAAGTCAAGAAAAATTTTATGAACGGACAAAGGTTGTTGCACAGATGTGGTTTTTTTTCTTTATCTTAGTCCGGCAACGGCGTTTTGAATTAAGTACTTAAACTGCTATACTGCTCATATATTTCTCTATAATCTATGTTCTCTTATTATTAAGGAGATAATCATCGAATAGGTGGCCATAAATCGAACCTTCTCACCTATATAATATTTTATGAACATAATACTTTTCGCTCTGTAGTCCTACAGAGCCTGTAAAAATATTTTCTGAATGTCATATTATTTTTATCGTACTGGCGACACAAAAAATATCGCTTTTCGAGCGCGGTTGTTTTGGTCAAAATGAGTGCGAATATGCCGGTTTCAAGTCCGTGCAGACGCCGTCGAACAAAACGTGACACAATTCGAGGAATAACACGAGCCGATAATAATACGTGCAGGTTTTTAACACGAAACAGACTACCACGATAACGAATCCCATATGAATCGTCGGCGTCTGTAATTAAAACCTTATAAGCTATATATGTGTAGTTTTTTTAACAACTGTTCGAATCGTAAATAAAATTAAGTTGCAAAGGTCCTGCAAGAAAAATGCGTACACTCGGAGTACGGAGACGTAGATACTTATTGGTGATAGGCTAAGGAGGGGAGTAACTTTATTTCGAAACTTATTATTATGTTGACATATTCACGTTTATAATTATTAAAATTTACAATTATAAAATATATAAAATATAATAGCTTGTAATTATTATATCAAATTATTATTTTCATTATGATCCAAGCCAGTTTTCTAATAACTAGATATTAATTTCTACTTTAATATTGAGCATTGATTTATTGATTTTTGAATATTTTCTAGTCGTGTATTGATTGTTTTATTGCCTATTAAAGTTTAATCAACAATAAGCTTTATTATTCTTTGTAAAATTTGTTATTACCGTTTAATGTATCAACATATATCAAATTAATTGTTATTGTCATATATTTACATTTTTAAGGAGGGAGTGTAAAAAAAAATTATCACCGGGTAGTGCGTATATAATTTATCATGCTTTCACGGTATCAACACATTCGTAAATAAATAATTATATTATGCGTTTGCGTTTAAATATTATTACTATCTCAAAGGGACATCGTGCTAGTCTTTATCCCAACAAGTATAATACCTAAAAATATTAATAAAAATACATTTAATATTATGTTTTATTGTGGTATATGGACGCAATTGTTGATGATCATTATATTGTACACTATAAATATATACGATTTTAAATTAGCACACGTTTGTCGGTAGCCCTGATTTGCATACCGAAATTCACATTTAAAATTGTATTACAAGATAATATAATATAATGATATAATTATAATACGAATATACAAACGCATTTTCTAAATGTCCACACTGTATATTTATTTCGAACAAACGTTGGTGATTTAAATACATATTAATTTGATATCTGTATTACAATATACTATACATGTTCATTGGAATATACTAAATATCTAAATGAATATTGATGCAACCGAGATTCATGAAACACACAGTATTTAAAGTATAAATATTAAATATTATTCAAATTATTTATAATTTATGTATAGGAGGACCGTAATGTAAAATTGAAATTAATTTATATGGGTTCGTCAATTGTATGATACACAAAATAGTTCAACGATTAAAAGTTTAACAATTATTTACGATATTATTGTGTTTATTTCTATCTTTCCTCTATTTAACTTCACTAGATACCTCATAACAGTAACAATACATAAAATATGTTTCCTACCGTCACGTAGTTTAAACCACGATCAATATAAAACTTGATAATAAGTATTTCTACAATGATAATGAATATCATGTTATCATTAAATTGTGTATCATTATCGCGCGGAATAAAAAAAAATAATGAAAACTGTTACTTATTCAACAATAAAAAGTTAGATATTAAGCGTCAAAAATAATGCAATCTATTATTTCGGTGTATTGGATATGATACCAAGGTATCAAACCAATGGAAATTCTTAAAGATATCGATAAAGTTGTTATTCCTAAACATAATATTATTATATCAATTTCATTAAGCAGATAGACTAAAATAACAGTGACACTATACAATATACATATTTCAATATTTGATATTATAGCATGCAGGGGTCAACAAATGTCACAAATTTTATTCGGTCCGCCGACAGAATATTTATTTTTTAATAAGGTTTTTATATGTAATAATTTGATTTTTCCTAAACTTTCTTTGATTCAGTATGCCGATTAAATTGTATAAAACAACAACAATTTCCTGAATTGCTAATGTAGTATACAGATAAGGAGATATAGTATTATAGGCGCCTATTTATTTCCCATACTATTATTTTCTAAAAAACAAGACTATAGAAATAATAAAACAATTTAATCTTTAAATTAATTTTTGCCAGGATCTTAATTGCTGTTTTTGTTTACTGATTTCCAACAGTATTGGAACAAAACAATTTCATTGCACGAGTTACATATTTTATCTATGGTGTTTTTGAAAAACATTGATCAATTATAAAAGCAGCGTACGTATTATGACATATCTATAAATTAGTATAGATTATATTATTATTATTTCAGAAAAACATATTATTTATTTTGGTGAACGGAAAAAGAAAAAATTGTCTTATTTTTTGAATTACCTACCGGCAAAGGGTCAATTACAAGATCAAGGTTGGACCCTCTACAACTGCCGGCTTCTGCTGTTATATTGTCGCATATTTATTGTGTATATATGTTTAGCACGTTCACTCGCATATTGATAGTCCGACCAATTTATGTCGTCTGCCGGACGACCTTTGGCTCAAACTTCTTTATAATATGTGTGCGTGCTTACGTGCTTGACATTATCTTTTTTTTCTTCATTTTTTTTAATAAGCCACGCGAGTTCTTTTATTTATATTTTTAAGTTTTCACATCACGCATATAATATGTAATATATGATCGCTCAAACCTTGCCACCCGCGCAAATTTGCATTCCCATCGTGCGACTGTATTATAAAATTATATTATTATGATACCTCTCGCAGCGTGAGTACACATCAACGAGTTTTCCAATAATTCCTGTAACAGACGCGCAATGTTTATGATCGATTGATCTACTGTAGTCTGTAAGTGTATTCCAAGGTCACAATCCTTCTCGCATCAATGGCCCATTTTAATATTCGCGGCGTGTAATCGGGGAATATTCGCGCCCGGAAGGTAGGCAAACAAACGGTTAACTGCGTACAACTATGTTGCGTACTTCGAGAAATTCAAGGAAATTAATACCTAACACCTAGGTATTAATGTATTATTGTTTTAAATCAAACGAAATTTCAATTGCAACGAAGGTAGTTTGTATTTTAAGTGAATATAAGTGTATATTATAAACGATAATATTATATCCACAGGATGGGTGAGATAAACATATTATGTTATTAATATATTTTATCAATGGTAATATTATAAAATTATTATATATTATGGAAAAAAATAAAAACATTGAACGCTTCGTTTATCGTTTTAGACGTATTGCGAAACAACGGAAATATAATAATACTATTTAATTTTATTGAGAAATTCTCAACTAAAATCATAATATTGGAAAATACTAACGCGTCGGAAATAAATCTCTAAATTATTATCATATCTACTACAGCAAAATCATATTTACCTACAATAAAAAAAATTAATGCCGTTACCTATAAATTATAATATACAAAGGATACTATCAAATTATAAATAGGTAATATAAACAAATTGTTAGTTGTATTTTTTTAAGTACAAAAACAATGCAACGATTAAAAGTAATATCGCTAAGTAAGCAGTCTTTTTTTCTAAGATATACATTTTTGTCCACTATAATAAAGACGACAGTTAAAAGCATTAAATTTAACGATTTTTCTTAATTAACATTACGGTTCATGCATTTAATAAATACTATTGTAATACATGCAATATACATTGAAAGTGATAATAATCGACAAAACCACTTCAAACATGAGGGGCGTGTACTGAATTTACTTCAGGTTGAAGGTAGAGTTCATTTTAAAAATAAATTATACAATAATTATTGAATAACACAGCATCGTTGTAAAATATGCTCTATTTATAAAACTACGCCTTGTTAAAAACAACTTCGTGAGTAAGACTAATTAGATTAACATACTAAATAGAATATAAAACTGTTCATTACACAGAACTTATAAACGAATGTTTATTTCATAACTTTTTTTACCTTCTCGTAAATAATTTGGTGAATTTTTACGTACAAGTAGTCAATATTTTATGTTTAAGAAAAAATGAAATTTAATGTCTCGTATTGAGAATAAGACATACTTTTAATTATTTAACTATGGGTCCGATCAGAATAACGGTCGGATGTGTTAGTTCTAATAATTCTTTTAACTTCCGGGACGTCTGGTAAATAAATGTTTGGCATAAAACAGTTTCCAAAGGTTAATAAAAGGTACGAAAAATCTATGAAAAAAATCACTGCTTACAGATCTGTAAAATAATGTATAGTTCTCTAGTTATCGTTCTAGTGGTCAAATCCCTTCGTACTGCAGATCATCATAAAAACGAATTTATTGATACGTCGACCTCGCGAGACGGACCGTGAACGCGACGAACTCATATAACATTATAACGAACCATGACCAGCGTGTATTGTGGATAATAATTACTATACAATATGTGTCGTGGGATATTGCGCAAATAACCTCCTATCGCGGCATCCGACTTGTATAATTTTTTCCAACCATTATTATTATCTATTTACCTGTTCGTAATTAGCTTTCGTGTGTTTTCTCTCGTCATCATCGTCGTCATCGTCGTTGAACTCGTAATCGCCGTACATGGAGGGCCAAGCCCTTAACGACATGGTCCTGTTAAAGTGTTGGGCCATAACGTGGGTATGTGCAGGGTCTGACGATGAGACGCAGTGAAATAGACAACCGAGTGCGATTGATATTAATATAAGTAGCTGACAGACGCGATTCACACGAAAACTGCGCGTATATTGATTATACATCAGATATAAGAATATTAATTGATGTAGTCGAAACGAGGCCGCTCCCCGTCTTATACCCATTAGGACTTGCGTTCGCTCAGTTATTTGGGTCAGGGTGAAACGCAAAACAGAATAACCCAATCGGAGTAGGGGATGCGAAAGGAATAAGAAAAATCAAACATCCCAAACTTTGACTGCAATTTATACAGTATATTCCTTCTCCTCAAACTCACTATAATACCACCATAGACTTGGCCAACCAACTAAGTTATACTATAACGTCACTATAGATACCACATATTATAACAATAGTGACTATCGAATCTTATTGGACATAAATAATGACTCAGTTACAAGTTACAGTTATTATGTAACTATAGATTACGTTGTATAATAGTTACGAGTTACGTGCACAAATATTTAAAAACGCTTATTATATTTTTAAAACATGCGTGTAACTGCGCTCATTACATAAATCTAAACGGGATTCACCTTTTGCCAAAGAATTGGGTAAACTCTTTGATATTATCACAACTACGTTTGGTTTGGCACTACAATACATATTATATAGCCAGTAAAAGTTATGGAAATTATAACATAATTTTTATCGATAAAGGCCGTTTTTATTTTATTTTATACTATGATAAATCTAATAACATCGTAATATCTTTAAGAATTGTGTTAGTCGATAAACGTACAATTCGAGTGGCGTAACTACCAATCCCTGACTTAACATTATATATACAGACAGAAATAAAATTTTGTCTTTAACAAAAAAAAAGCCAATAGACTTACCTGTGGGACATATGTGTTTTGTGGCGTCCGGATTTTGGCGGCGGACTTGAGGTCCTGCAGGAACACGTCGTCTTCGTCGTCGTCCCTGTCGTCATCACAGTCGTCGTCGTCGCTGCTCAGACGCTTTGCGGCCACCTGTTCGGTGGCCTGTTTTTTCTTGAGAATCTGATCGATAAAGTTTGGCACCGTGGGCGTGGCCAGCCGGATGTTTAGCTCCTTCTGGCTGTGTATGGCGGCGTCCCGGCAGTGGCGGCCAGTTAAAAACCCGTTGTTGGACGACGCGGAGGCCGACTGCTGGGCGCCGCCGCTGTGGCCCTGCCTGAGAAAAGCGTACTTCTTCTTCTTGACTTTGGCCGCGTGGCTGTGTATGAGCGCCGCAGTCGAGCCCACCGTCGTGTCCACCGAGGCGTTGGACGACATTGTGGACGCGAACACGGACTGCTCCGGCCTGGACCTGTGGTGTACGCTGTGGATCCGGGCGCCTTCACCGTACAGCTCGGCCACCTGGTCCTCGCTGATGGGCATGTCCTAGACAGACAAACGCGATAGTATTAGTGGCGCCGCGATTGTAACAGTAAGTCTCGTGCGAGTGCGAAAAAAAAAATTCATGTCGTGAATAAAACGAGCCATAATAATGTTTTACGTTATACAATATATAATGCCACATATAGATATTACCACGATACAGTGTGATCCCTTTTCAACGCTCGGCGTTTGGAAAAGCCGGTTATACAGATGTTAGGTGCGGTCGTGGCTCTAACCATAATGGTTATTGAATAAACCAACAAGTCGCGGGGGTGATACCTGCTGCAGGGGGAGGGTTTGGTTTTCCTAGCCCCTTGTATATTAGTATACAGCTGTAGGATTGCCTCCCCCCCCCGCAGCATATTATAATAGCTGTTGTATAATATAGTCTAACATTATCCGAACGCCGCCGAGGTCGCATATGAAGTGCGTGGTCGTCGGAGAAAATAATCACCCTGTATAGAAGCTGCCGATAAGACGGTGGCATTGTTAATCAGCCCAAGTACGCATGCCGCAATGATACGTATAAAACAACGTTTGACGGGGGTTCGCGCGTGTTTTCGTTGATTTTATC
This sequence comes from Diuraphis noxia, assembly GCF_037042655.1. NCBI lineage: Eukaryota > Metazoa > Arthropoda > Insecta > Hemiptera > Aphididae > Diuraphis > Diuraphis noxia. Next base: position 20,186,348 of record NW_028301712.1, on the reverse strand, counting down.
GGTCATAATAATTATATACAACGTAATCGAGTCCTCAGAACAATATAATATAAGAACGATATCGTATCTCAGCCCGACCATAACTTGTGTTCGATTAACCTAACACGGTGATAACAATAATAACGTGTAAGGAGTTTCGCCTGCAGTGTGTTTGGAGATTTTTATCGCCATCACCAATCACCACAGCTCCGCGATTTCCTCCCATCGCCGCGCGCCAGTCGAATCGGAAAACGCGCGATGGCCGAGCTAACTCTTCCGAAGGATATAACAAACGTATTGCAACGTTCGTGTCGCCAAAACGTATAATAATATTATGTAGAGTTGCACACACAAAGGCAGACACGAGGTTAGATTGGTTCCAAAACGGGCTGTGAGTGGCCACGGTCGCATAGTCGGCTAGGGACTATATATATTATTATATTTTTTATCATGAGACGATAATAATAACATATTATTATTATTATTATTATACAATGTGTATATGGAAATTTTTGAATACATTGTTTACTCGTATAAAATAATATGTCTTAGTAAATTTGTAGAGTAATTTTAAAATATACGCAGACAAATATTCATGGGCAATAACACGCGTGTCTCGAAATAATTACAATAATAATTACTGAAATTAATAATTATATAACAACACATTATACCCGTACATCGAAACCGGTGCTAATTTAAGATCCGATATTAAATAGGTTTAAAAACATCGCATAATCTTGTTTATTTTTATTGCAATTCTATTCTACCCGCGACACATTATTTTATGTATGACATATTGAAATATATATTTGATTTTTAAAAAGAAAACTTGTATTGTTAATACTTAGGTTTATCGATTATTTGAAAATTCGATAGATGATGTCTACTTGAGTAAAAATTTTCGATTTATCATTTATTTTAAATCTTTATTTAGAGACTATATATAAACTATGATCAAATAAAAATATGATGATAGATAAATATAAACCTGAACAATTTTGAAAAAAAAGCACATGACTAATGACATTTATGACAACTTTAATGTGATAGGTATGCATAGGTAAATTATTTTATTAAGATTTATTCGTTATTAAAAAAAAAAAAAATTGTGTGTCAGTACCTATTATAAATCACCAGTTTAATTTAAGTAATTTTAGGAAGTTTTGTAGATTTTGGATTAGGGGTCTACAGTGCAAGACAAACCTGTTGTGAAATTGTCTGTAAAATATTTTTGCTTCTTTGAGTATGAATTTAAGTTAAGATAAATAAGTAAAATATCATTAGAAATTATGATATGTTCTACAAGGTTTGACAAGATAGAAGCCGAGAGTGAATGTGATTTGAGAAGACTTGTATAGGTAGTAAATATTATGATATCGGTCAAAATATTTAAAAATAATAAGATCAATTGTGTAGTAATTGTGCATAGAGGTTATCAAAATATTTAGTAAGAACCGTGAGAATAACTTTTGACTTTGATTAAATATTATATTATATACATAAAGTTACATAATATACGTCATATAATGCAGTTCTATTGGTATACGATATTCCAAAAGAATGTTATCAATATTAATCGAATTAATCCTTTTAATACACTAAAAAATGTCTAAGTTTGATAATTAATTTAATTAGCAATCTTTAGTAAGTTTTAGTAAAGACGTTTAGTAAAGATTTTCTTTCCTTAACAGCAAAAATAATATAATATACCTACGTAAAATAAATGCTAACGTATTGCAACTGCTAACCTAGATCACTATAATAGGCATATGACTTAAAACAATAAATTATCGGTTTTCGGTTTCTTTTTTTAGAAACATGTTACAAAAGCATAACAAGAATAACACACGGTATAATTTGTATGACTAAAATTGAAATGTTTGCATAAATTATATAGGAAAAAATGTGCAAATTTTAAATGTGTTTGCATGGTTATATATTTGAATAAACGATAAGGTTTCCAACATAAATAATTTAAAACAAATATATACGCATATATATTATATCATATTATTATACAATTTCCTTATTTTTAGATATATTATTTAAACAATAATCTAAGTCACACAATATTATAATTATGTTCATGCATGTAAACAATGACTGTAGCCTGTAGGTACCTATGTCTGAAGTGGCATATTGTATATTTACTCAAGATAAAAGAAACTTAAGAGTCTATTAGGAACTCACACATAATAATTTGCAAATAATTTAAATCTTAGGTATAATTGTCACTTTTTACTAATATTTCATAATATACATATTGATTCAGTTCACAAATAATATTGAAATATCCCACAACTGTAATTTTAAAATTATTGCAGGTATTTAATGTAAATTATGGCAACCAAAACCAAATAACATTTTCAATACTTAATAGTGTATTTCTAACATAATAATTCAAACATAATTTTGAAATTAAAAGTGCATTATAAGTTGTTGAATGTGGATGGAATTTAACTTGGCGAGCGAATTAAAAAATAGTTCAAAAATTTTGAATCACTAATTCCACGCACCTTCCTATAAAATGTTCAGCAAAAGCCAGGAATGTGTATTTTAATTGTCTGTGTATACACACATTTTTTTTATATACATCACAAATTGTCCTTCGCAAAAAGAAAATGTGTACATTCTACATAATAAAAAATAATAAAAAATACTAAATTACAATAAATCCGCGAGCGAATCAACTTAAATTTTAATAAGCCTTACGTGCCAGAAACATCCGGATATAGATTGTGTTTCATACATCATGAAAAAACGTCATTATCCGACCGATAGCGTGATTTATATTAAAGTGCATACACATAAATCCATTGCGGATCGGTTGACAGATGCTGACAAGGACGACGCATATAAATATAAAAATTGAAAAATAAAATGCAAAACGATATTGAAACATAGCACTGTTATATACTCCACTATACTTAAAAGTTAAAACTAGAATATATAAGTACAGCTGTTTACACGCACACGTATGGTTTTGGGAAGAAAATGTAATATGAATTTATATATTGTTACGTAAGATTCGTGGAAAAGAGTGTCTTTGTCATTTCCGTGAAACACACTGGATTTTATATTAAAAAAAAAAGAATTGTCTTAACAAATTTGTCGTGATTATGTCAATCTACACATTTACATGCATTCATTTATTCTAGATAAACATTATTATTATTATATCTGTACAAGTGTCGTTTATACAGAGCGATTGCACACAATGTCATAGTTTTACAGTTTTTCATGTCTGTATGAATTATTTCCAGCAATGTTTAGATTGTAAATTTGCAACTACGAACGTACGGTGCTAATTTTGAATTTAAATTCACCCACGCTAGTTTGATGCAAACATTTTAAATTCATATACGCTTCAATGCAGTATTGTTCCTGTGTGGCTTTGCTCTTGAAACCATAGTGTATGTATACAATATTCTGTCTGGCGCGGGATCGAAATTTTACACAGTTAGAGGTCGGATTATTTTATTGTATAATTTCTCAGTCTACGATGATAACGTCTTGCATAGAAAGCTGTGTTATCGGGTCCCCATAACCCCCGTCTATGATTTGATTATAATATAATGACTTCCATTGAAAGCAATTTTTATATAGGGTCGGAATATAAAAATAAATGAAGTATATAATATAATATATGATTATATATCGATACATAGAAATGCATAAATATATCATACGTCCAAATAAGTAAATATATAAATCCCATGTCCCATAGGCCAAAATCATTAAAAGTGAAAATTGTACTTCGATTTCAAAATAAAAGATTATTCTAGAATTTCATGTTTCAAAAAAAATATGAATAATGATAAGTCATTACTAGAATAAACACTAATGAAATCATTTTTTTTCACCATATTATATATTTTAAACGCTGTGTATGCAATTTTGCTCACGGTGTGTCACAACTTGGTTATACCTACTTACGTGCGAACATTTTATACATGCTTAATACTAATAGATAGATTTCAGTTTTAACAAAATAAATATAAAATAATCAATAATATGTAAAGAAAAATATTTTACTACTCCGTTGACTAAGCATAGTATAAAACATTAAAACGATTAAGTTTTATAATATTATGTCTCAAATAATACACATTGTTAAGAATGATGCATTGAACATAATATCGAATTCAAATGAAATCATGATACATACAGTATACCGTACAATAATCATCTCGAATAAATAAATTTCGGTAAATTGCAATAAAACGCAATCAGTTTTTAATTTAGCTTCAAAAATGCGTGTACAACCTTCAAAACCTGCTGATTTCATATTATTTATTTTCGCCCGGTTATGTACAGAATTGAGTATAGGAACATGTTAATGATGACATATTATGTTTTAACGAGTATACAATACAAATGGATTTGCTAATAACAAGAAAATTTATGGGCGTATATTATACAAACAAGGAAAAATCGACGTTGAACTTAGAATAAATTATTATATTATATATATCTATATATAGCACCAATAAAATATTTTGCTTGTTTTATTTCTCTGTGATACTGTATTTTTAAAAATTCAGAACATAGAACAGTACAATTTATTTTCTGAACATGTGTGTAGTGTATAATATATTATTATCTGTATATTAAATGTATTGAAAAGAAGACATATTATTATTATACCCAGGATAATAGATTCGATAACTACAAAAATCGTATGTATAGCAAATTTACAGTTATGTTGCTATATTTTAAAACAACAATATATTGTAAATATTTATTTTGTGATTATAGTTCATAAACAGAAAAAATATATGCACTTTGGCATAATGCTTACTTTATGTGAGTATATATTAGGTATGATTTTTCATTCAACACAAAATAACTAACCCACGAATTACAATTTAACCAATTTGAAACTTTGTATGTAGTTATTACAATTTTATTTTTGCTTTAAAAAATATAATATAAATAAAAATAAATTATCTATTGATATCATCAAGTAAATTAATTAATGTCTTATTACAGCTTTTAAGTTTTATTAATAGCATATACCTGAATACCTGATATCTTCATCACGATTATTAAATAAAATATATAGCTTAAATAGCTTACGAAATTGATAGTATAAGTCAATTAAAATTAACGTCTATTATACATAAATTATATAAAAAATAAATGGTATGATTTATGATTATATTATATGCATATAAACCAATACCATACATATGAGTAAGTACGTATATATATACTGTTATTATATTATTACTTGAATAATAATATTTAAATTGTTATTCAAAAACAAAAGGCCTAAATAAACATTCAGGATTAAGCGAATAATGAATAAGCTATACATTTAAATTAAGAAATTTATCGTTGAATTGAAAAGGTTTCTTAAATTATTTGTCCAAACTTCAATTTTAAATTCGTGTACCTATACCGGAAACGATTGTAGATAAGCGTAGAGCGTCGTATCAAAAAGTCTTAAGTCAAGTCCAACATATCGTATATTATCATTAAAATTATTAAGAGCTGTACGATAACACTGGCGCTCCTTGAAAATTTGAACCTAAATAATAGGTAAGACGAAACTTTTTTAACGTCAAGTGCATTTAAGTATTAACTCTTTCTCTCAAAAATATTATTAATAATTTTCTATTCCAAATGAATTTAAAAAATATAGCAACTTATAAGAAATCAAGGACATTACAGATTAATTATATTTAATAATAATAATAATAAAAAAATATGGTATTTATTTACCCCCGTGAGTCACGACTTCCATTTTAATGATTTCGTTGGCGGTACCAGTCTGTAAAGGGTATATTATATAGGCAGACGTTGGTACGCAAGAAAATAATATCTCCGGACACTCGCGTAAGTTCGACTGCAGTCTGTGTGCAGCAAAAACAACAGAAGAAAAAAACGTATTTTGACTTTCTAACGACGTGACGGTGGCTTGCATGATGGTTTCATGACCAATCGAACGATATCAAACGTGTATAATATATATAATAATAATAATATCGAGTTTAAATTCATAAAAAAAATTAGATAATCGAACGAATATAATATGTATATTGTATATAGGAAGTAAAAATAATATAATAATTATAATATTCCGTGTGTCTCGGCCGTATAATAAAGCGTTTTGTTAGTATAAAAAACCGATCGGACCGGACACAACACGCACACGTCTGCGACGAATATATAAAAGGTTTCGACTGACATAAAAATTGTCCATTAGCATCTTATAGAGGCCGGTAATTAACGTACTGATTAGAGACATTTTTAACGTTTATACACACACACGATATACATATACATGTTATTATTATTACTATTATACATATGTGCGCGCACCAATTTGTCGATTATATTGTAGAAGTCTTTCGCGCGTCAGTCGATTTTCGCCAAGATAATAAAACGAACGTAATATTTTAAGTTAAAACATGTACCTACACCGCGATTGGCTGCGTCTTGAACGTACCTCTCCTAATATAATATATTATGTATTATTATAATGAATTATCATGTACGATATAATGACAATAACAGTTATCTTCGCGCGGAAAGTCAACCGGAAAAATCAACACGACGACGGAAACGGAATTTCCACGGACCGTTCGTGGCTCGCCTCGATGGCGTTTTAGATTATTTTACCGTGATTTAGGCATCGCTATGTGGAAACAACCTCAATGGTATATCAAAAGGTCGCGTAGAAGGTACAATACACGACATATTATTATTATTTGTTATTTATAATATATTGTTATATTATGTTGACCACGAGATCGAGGTAAAGAATAATAATAATAATATTATTATTGTTATCGTATTAAATAGGTACATAGTCGATTTAGGTTGGCAATACGACGTCACACCGTCCTCCACGCACGTTTTAGTATCGGTCGTCCGGTCCTGCTGCAGCTCTAGTACGATCAATTAGCAGCGACGACGGGTACAATTACGTAGTGGTTAAGAAACCGAATTGAAAGCCACACACACGGTTGTGCGATTGTAGTGCGCGAAGCTCGTATAAAACGTCGGTTAATTGTATGTGTTCGAGATCGTAATGATAATAATAATAACAATAATGATAGAACTGTGTCTTGATTTAAAAAAAAATAATAATAATAACTTACGATCGTGAACGTCATCTGCTGCGTCGCTTTGTCTCCGCGACCGCGTCTGATCCAAGCCATTTTTGCAATGTTGTCTCTGTCTTCGTTTATATTGTATGCGTATGATATACTATTTTAATCGCGATGACTCGACACGGTCTGTAAACAACACAAAGTCACACATTTATTATATTATATTATGAAAAGGTACGATATAGGTAGTATGTGTATTGTATGTATACTGCGCCTATTTATAAAGGGTATAATATAATATAATATGTGTAAGTACTCGAGTCGTCGACGACGGTGTTTATGAATTTTGGTTTTCGCTGGCGAGTTCTAATGCAGCCAAAATATGTAATATACAAAATATTATAATACTAAGACCTCAGTGGTATCAGTTTGGCGCGCAGCTTGTAATCGACCGAAAGTATCGACACGTACGGATTGCGAAATCCCATCGAAGAAAAACGCTTTCGGTGCGCTTAGATCGATCGCGGTGCACTGCAAATACGATGTGATCTATACGAGACGCCGAGAACTGAGCTTTATATTATATATTATCATCTACATATATAGGCCGCACTCGCGAAATACAATATATATATATATATAAACGCTATGTGTTATTTTATGAAGCATATATATATATATATGTATATTTGAGCGTGTGACGTGTACCTAAATTGTATTATATTATAATAAAAAAAAAAGCGTATATAGCGTATGACGCGACTGTAGATGCGAGCGTGATGCGTACGTAAATAAGGCGAATGATCCACACGCGAACGTATTTATGTGTACGAAAAAAAATTGCACTATTATACTTGATAGGTATATTAAATTTAAATATATAGCATTACTATCATACAGGTATCTTTGGTATAAAATATGTGAAAAAAATGCGGTCGCGGAGTGTATTGTAATAGTAGTAGTAGTAGTAGTAGTAGTAGTAGTTGTAGTAGAGTGTGTAATACTATTGCGGACGGTGCGGTGTGCGGTGCGTGACTGAAAGGAAAATACGCGTTCTCCGCGGAAGAGTAGGGGGGTGAAGGTACCTACTCGGTGTGCCACCAGTGTATGGGCATGCCACCGCCTCTGCCGCGTAGAATATAATAATATAAATATATATATATATATATATTATTATTATTATTAGTCAGAACCGGTTGCCGCTGAAGTTTATTTAGTGGGGGCGTACGGGGTGGGGGTCCATCAGACGCTCGAATGCAATGGTGGGAGATCGAAGTGCAGTTGGGGGTGGGGGGAGTCGAGGATACGGGAAACGTTGGGTTATCATAGTGATATCACGGCGACGACAGGTATATAGTAACGAGATCGGAGAATCGTACATTTTATAATTGTCGTCATCACGTAACGAAATCTTTGTCCATTCATCTCGATTCTCGACGGCTATGACGCACCGTGCGCACCGATTGTCGGACTTTCCCGTGGAACGAAACTTCACCCCCACGCTGCCCCTCCACGTCCCACCACCGACCTCCATACCCTATCCCACGGGACCCGTTTCGGGCATAAACCAGTGTGTATGATGTGTAAATGGTTGGGTTATCCGTGGTATTTCCAAGGGAAACTAAAAAATAAAATATAAATGCTATGTTGAGGTTAATGAAAAGTGGTGGAGGGATGGGTATAGTAGGCGGTGGGAAATTTATGTCGGCCCATGAGCTATGCGCGCTCCATATAATTATAATATTACCGTGAAATCGGCACGTCGAAAAAAAAAGAAATTGTTATGCGAATATTTCGCCATAAACCTGCACCACGTTTTTGGACCGTGGATTTTCCCTCGGCAATTACCGTTTATCGTCATTACGATTACTATTATTATTATCATTATACATTTATACGTCATAATCATGTATCTACAGTGGATTACGGCGGCGTACCGTTAATACCGAGTATCGTATACAACGTTTCTCGAAACGCCAAGACATGGCGCCGATGACGACATCATCATAATGCCGACGTATATTGAATTCGCGTTCTATTAAAACATGGTTTATGGTTATAATTTTATAGGACAAAATACAAAAGGGTAAATATCTATTATTTTTGAACCATCTTAGGTAAGTTCAAAAATATATTTCGTTCCAGGTGTCGTTAAGTTAGGTATACGTATAAGTGTAAAACGTTCATATTATACTATGAACTTAGGCTTGCATAATATGAGTAGCAGCCAGCGTATAATATAAAATAATTTTTTTACTGCAGTCATGCGTCATTAAATTCTTTTAAAATTTAAAAATTTCGTTCAGTATATTTATGCAGAGCGAAGCAGATCAAAATATCTCCATAAAAAGTTCAGACCAAAAATTTAAAAAAAATCATTGACGTATAAAAAATGCATTTTACCTGAAATAAATAACTTGACCTATAGGTTAGGTTTATTAAGATTTTAGTTGATGTTGTACGAAAAATTTAAATTTAAATTTCATTTTTTATCTATTTAAGTCGGATATAAATTTTATGGTGTAGTTACGTTTATTTTTTTAAACATGACATTAACTTAGGACACATGTATTAAAAATAATATAATTATAAATTTTAAAGGGCTCTGAGTAGACCTATAAATAGAACTGCAGGTGTTTCGGGCGAATACCTATGCTTATATGGCCCTGTCTTACACTTCTTGTGTATTGATTGAGAAGGATAAGCCTTTTGAAACATATAGTTACGTTAAAAAAAACATAGGAAAACCTACTGACGATCATCAGAAATAATATTAATAAATAAAATCTTCTGCTGCCATTATATACTCTTACTTCATTATACCAATGTTATAAATTTAAAATGGCTTCAAACGATTGCTAGATTAATGAACTCTATATAGGTGATTCATCATGGTGTTGTGAAGAAATGGGTTCCGCGAGCGCATTATTATAATAAGTCATAAGGTGTTCGTTTTACTTCCACCTACTGTAAATTATTATGAAGATGATGATACTCGTAATAAACGATGATAACCACTGTTCGGTTTATTAGAATCTATATTATTGCAGTTGATGTAGGTACACTATTATGTGTATAGAAATATAGAACAATATATTGCATTGCTCTAGAAAGCTTTTTAAAAAAAAAAAAACGTGCATAAATGAATGTTGAAGTTTTTTTCCACCAGCACCTTGAAAAATATACGAATAATATTTACGGAGTGAGAAAATACGGTTATATAAAAACAATGCGTACGCTACTAGTTACACCTTTGTATTTGCATAGATTGAATTGAATTTGTTAACTGTTGTAAGCTATTTATAAATGTAAGGAATTTTAATTAACTTTTTTTAAATACTCAGCGGCGAGTCATTAACATTGTGTCTGAGTTTATAGTAATGGTATAATAATAATTATACAATTCATTTTTGTACATTTATTTTTCTACTACATTATTTAACTATATATAATAATAACCTTTGTATTTTTTCGATTCTGTGCGGAGCGATGATAATTTTTCTTTTTTTCCTTTGTTATGTGTAAGTATAGGTATGTATCACTATTTTGGATATAAGCTAGAATCCTTTAAAATACATATTATAAAGAGCTGATATTTGGAATTTTCTATAAACATCATCGAAAGGTATCGGATGATAACGGTTTTAATTAAACCTTGGCTGCAACATTAGGAACGAGTAATCACATTCTAATAGCATCTTATTATTATCACATATTATAGTACATGCATTTAAAGGACCACATCAGTGGCGTCCGTAGGGGGGGGGGGCTAACGGGCTGAAGCCCCCCCCCCCCATTGCCCGTATTATTGTTTTTTGTTTTTATATTTACCTCGATTTAATATAGCTTCTTAAACCGTGTGTTTACCTACTTATTGCAAACAATGCAGACCATATTGTCCTAAACTGGCTAAACTCCTAAGGTTCATAGCTAATATTTTTATACATTCCATAGTCAGTAAACACGATTAATGATACTATCTATAGCCGTGCCACAGTCCATATAAATCTATAATCTATATTCTATGATAACAATCGAACTGATGTTAGCAACACTATCCGTCTATCCAAGCATCGTTATTCCGATGTCCGAGTTATATATAATATAATATAGCTTTTAAGCTTTATAGAAATATTTTTGGTTATGTAATTTTTTTGCACAGCAATCCGTTGTTTTTGATTCATTTTTTTCTCTTGAGTGTCAACTGTCGAGGTATTTTGTAAACGTTTTTTGTAATCGTTTTGAAGTGTAAGTTGTATAGTTTTGACAATACCATTTCATTTTTTTAATTTCTCATTATGTCAGAAAAAAGGACAAGTTTGTTTTCGATTTTCAGTTCGAAGAAAAAAAAAACTGTAAGTAATGTAATTTATATATTTAAACAATTAAACAAATATGAACTTTTATTATAAAAATTATAGGATGATTGCATTAATTCTGTGTCTACTGCTGAAGATGATATTAATGATTCTAAATCAATGTCTAATCATGTGACACACAACACATCTACACGTCAACTTATAAACCAGTGACAACTTAGTAATTATTTATTTTCAAGCCCCCCCCCCCCATTGAAAAATCCTGCGTACGCCAATGGACCACATTATAAATAAAAATAAAAACACGACTCTTGAAAATTCAAGTTGGGTTTAAGTTTAAAAAGAACTTTTTAACAAGTTACTAAAAAATCAGATTTTTGTTGTATGGTTAGGGTCTAATGGGGTAATTGTAAATCGGGGCATTTGTAAATAATAATCATAAGAAATTAACCAATCATTTTTAATGTATTTCATATTAATAACATGGAGGTATGAACGTCAAAGTATAGTATTTGGGGCTAATGTAAATTTGTGTGTATTGGGTCTATCAAAACGTTAAATAAAAGGTAATACAGGTTGTTTACATATGCCCCAGATCCAGATTCTATTTCACTCTTATAACGTGAAATCATTGTTTACATTTACCCCAAATAAATGGGGCATATGTAAATTATTATTTTTTTCTTAAGTGATTTAATATTCTGGTCTTGTGTAGGAAATTTTATAAGCCTAGGATATGTTTATGAATGGTTTTGATGAGAAAGAAAATGTATTGTTAATTATAATTTAGAAAATAAAAAAAATATTAAAAAATAACAAAATTTATTTACAATTACCCCATTTGACCCTAAATGTAAAAATCGGGTATTATAAGTTTTATAGTTTTGTAGTTTTATTTAATCAATACTAATTTTTCGAGTCATAATACTTGGGACAATCTTTACAATTATACAAATTATAGAACCGTATGCAGTACCTATACCCAAAATTATCGGTAAGTTTTTAATAACTTCAAGAATAAGAACAATTCATCAACATTTTAAATGTATAATATGGATTAAATGTACTAAATATACGAATTGAACTTCTCCACCGAGTTAATACAGTTATGCTATGTTATAAATATTCGATATATTGAATACGTTCACAAATATTTTGTTTGTGCTTTTTGTTTTTGTTTGGGCGTTGGTTTTGTTAAATAAGGGTGTGATTTTGAGTACGGGAATTTGGGAAACCATACACCTCACTTCCTATACTCGTTTTCGTCCCTCCAGATGGAATCCATTGAATAGTTTAGAAAAAAACTACGCAGTTGTAGTCTATAATGCTCACATGTGTCGAAAAAAAGGATACATCAGCAGTGTATACGACGATACACGAACTGTATAGAAATTTAAAAAAAAATCTGGGCAAGTGGGTACCGCTCTATTGAACATTATACTGAGTTGTGTGCGTCACTGTAATGGATGTGTTAAATTTGAATTCAATGATACATCTTTGTACCTTTACGAAAAACGATTCTAAGCAAAGACGATCTGTCAGCCTATATATTAATAAGAATATTTTATACTGAAAACATTTCGTTTGAAAATACCATTTTTGTGTTCACAATTGTAATCTTTCATTTAAATAACTGATTTTGTTCAAATTTTAACTAAAAATAACTATTTAAATATTTTCGGTTTAGGCACGAACTATACTTATATACGAGAAACCTTATTTTAAATATTTTATCTTTAGCTATAAAAATTAAACATTTTATAAATGTTTAATTATACAATATTTGTAAATTGATGAATTTCATAAAAATTTGAATTTTGAATGCTTATAAAAAAACCTGCTCGAGTATCTTTAATTTTTTGAACTGCTATTTTAACAACTTATTATGAGGAGCCTTATAGGTACCTATTACATTTTCAAATTTTAACCAATATTTATTACAATAAAATTTGAAAAAAATCCAAATTTCGAGTGTTATTAATAGCTTGAAAAAGTTAAAATATTTTGAAAATTTTGAAAATTACATATAGAAAATTTTACTATACACATTTGATTAAAAGTTTCTGGTTATTCGTTTTTGAATATTGAATTACAACTAAATAATAAAAAGTTTGATGGATATTCAATGTTGTAAACATTTGAACTTCGAATGTTTATACAAAATTAATGTGAGTTATGTGACCTTTCGGTACATTTTTTTGTTCATTAAAGTTAGGAAAACTATGAAGAATCATATTATATGGAATTCCCAAACCTTAAATATAAAAATGAATTCAGTTTTCACCACAAAAGGTATACATAATACATGGCATATAGAATATCGAAGCATTTGCCTTAAAAGGTAAAATTTAAGGATAACACTAACATTTTTTTTTTTTTTGACACAGTATTGTAAAATCAATACATCTATCGCTTCACTCAAAATATGATATTTATCGATTGCAAATATTTATGTTAGATGTATAGCTATTATGGTCTACTTCATTAATCGTAATGGCTATAATTATGGATTATGATTTTTAAATCATTATTATAGGTACCTAAACCTATATTTGAAAATTTACCATGGCTATTAAACATTCTTATAAGAATTTTTTATGCATTATGACTCAATGATTGTTGCATTTAAAGAGGGTTTATCAATAACATACCTACCTAATGAATCAATTAATATTATTAGTAGGTTGTAGGTATAGTGTCATAAAGGTATATTATTATATAATATTAAACAAACGTAAAGAACTTATAACTAACAACTTCAAATTTGTTTTATGGTAATAAATTAAAAATAAATATTTGAATAACGGCCAATTTTTTTTTATTTGGTCGATTATATTGAATTAAATATAAAAACTTCTTTTTGAAATATATATACATATATAACTATATTAAATTTGTATTTGCGTATTTACCGTAATTAGTTTATCTTGAATGCTATTACTATATTAGTATAATTTAATTTGTATCTTAATTATAATTACTACAATGTAATAAATAATATACTTGTAGAATAAATGTCGAACGTACGTCACATAAAAACTTTTCTAGTAGGTAAGCGTTATCGAATGCATTAATTTATTTACGGTAATTAAATATTTTAATAAGAATACATTGCCAGTTTAATTTCCCACGATCACACTAATTGATCAATTAGAACATCTTGTATTAAATGAGTTTATATTCATTGAAAAATTAAATTAATACCCTATTTTGGGCCTCAATGGTCAAACAGCTTAATTTATATTATCAAAAAGTATAATATACAATTTATATGTATAAAAATGATAAATACTAAAATACATTACTAAATTATCAATAATAGGTACCTGCATTTAAATAATAATCATAAATTGTTTATTACGATTTAACTTAATTAATTTAAATAGTATATAATATAATAATGTGTTAACTTGTTGTACGTTTTAATTTGACCTTAGTCTTTATACTATTTTCAATGTTATTAATATAATATTATAAAATAATATAAAGTAAACCATATAATTATTTTACCTTTGAAAGGAAAGAAAATGTATGTCACTATTATCAAATTTAGTTTTAATTTAAAAGTATAAAACTAAAATTGTTAAAAAAATATTATCGGAGGAATTAACTTTATATTGCAAGTCAAAAGTTGGTACAAGTGGTATTACTTATTTTTCACAGGTACAAAAATTATACTGGTGGAAATTATGTAGAAAAAAGGTAGGTATCGATGGAATTTACAATCGCCCATCTGTCTGTAAATTGATATGTAAATAATTAATAGCTGTTAAAATTTAATGATACTGGTATAATATAGTTATAACACTGAGCTATATTTCTTTTTTTTATTTAACAAATACGCCTCAACTACCGGGGCTATTGGCGTTTCAAAATACATATTATAGTTTACTTCATTTTTACAAAATAATAAATTGTAAATAGGTGAAAAATTGATACAATAAGTTTTAAGAGAAATATTTTGTGTGATATTCTAAGGTTTACTATTACTAACTGAGATATTATTTATGATAATATTTACTTATTTATTTATTTATCTATTTAACAAACCCTTCCTGGTGCAAAATTGCGGTTTTATCATTTTCGACTAGCTGCAGAAATTTATATGATTATTGAGCAATTTTTATTTTAATATTATTAACAAAAAATATTTCAATCCAATTATACACTTTAGTAGTCAATACTCAATTACAAAAGTAAAACGTAGTACCTATTACTAGCATTGATATATGAGGCAATACTGTTATCAAACTAATACAAACCAATGTCCAATTCATTCTTCTATATAACTAAATTTCCACGAGTTCAGCAAATGATGGTTTGTAGAGTGTGCCTACTTATTTTTTGTTATTGTATATTAACTATCTAAACATTAAGTTCTGGTTACAAATATAGGTATAAATAAGAAAAATATAGAATTTATAAAAATGATAAACTAAAAAATACTGATAAAATATGATTATATAAATTACAGTAGGTAATTAAAAATGTAGTTTAAATCGAAATTTAAATGAAAAAGATTGTTAAGCTCAAATTGAAATATATTTTCGTCGTTTTCACCATAATATTATAATGTTGAAGTGTGATGTACTAATATGTATTGCCTGCGTTGGAAAAAATTATGTTATTATAAGTTAAGTACGTCTTCCATAAATTATAATAATCAATTAAGTAATAAATTAAAATAGGTAAAGATAGGTATTAATTTTCGCATGAGTGTTCATTGTTAAACGATTATCAACCTTAAGATATCTAATTATAATATCATTGTTACTATTATTTTTATTATTATAATATATATGATAATGGTTATATTTAAATTATTCCATTTATAAATATTGAATACAAGTCAAAATTCTGTATAGAAAAAACTCAACAAAATTCTAATCTAGCGTATTGTATTATTGTTCTTAAATTTTAAATTAAAGTTCAGTTTATTTACCATTGACTTTAAATTGTTATATTATAAATATAATTATTACATAGAATTATTTACGTAAAAATAATAAATTTAAATTTATAAGAAATATATACCTTATTTATTTATTTTTGTGTAGTTAATGTTAGTATAATATAATATAACTATTTAATGTTTTAAAGTTTTTTATTAAAAGACATATAATAACGGAGTGCTGTCCATATAAGCTATGAATATTCGTCAAAGGCGTTAGATTTATTTTATTGAAATATATCCATTATCATATATCCACAAAAAAAAAAATAATAATAATAAAAACAGCAGAACTTAAGAATCTGGAATACATTGACTAGACATGTTAGGCACGATTTCAAGTATGTTTTAATGAAATTAAATATGTCTGGAGTAACTAAGGGTGTTTTAAGGGATTATTAGTGAGGGACCAGTTGAGACGCCCTAATTTGAATTAATATTAGTTACCATATCCTTTTAAAACTATATAGTCTCATCATTTCGTTGCAGAATGATATATGTATTAAGTATTAATAATACTCTAAAATATTGATAATCCAACATTATTCATTTATGTACAAAAAACAATGTGAACACAAATTTTGAGTTAATGGGATTCCTTCAATATTTTTTATGGATATAATTTACGCCTAAGACACCTATATAGAGTAATTAACCAAGTAGTAAGTACCAAGTACCATTTTATAACTTGATAGCTGATAGATGGTTTTATATCTATACAAAGATGTTACTTACATGAAACCTAAGGAGAATTTAAATTTAAATTAGCTAAAATAAGTCACAGAAAAATTAAAATAAATATAATCGTATCGGCATATTCGTTCTTGATTTAAAATAGATATATCCATAAAATATTGATTTTAAGCGTGTCCTACATTACACAAATGTACAAAATAATATTTAAATTATTGCTAAGTTAGAAATAAATATCACGGAATATTATTATATTTCTTATAAATTTAAAACTACTCACTTGATAAGAAATTGAGGTTTATAGAATAATATTAGCTTAATACAAAATTACAACGCTTATGAAAGTAATAAGTACATTATACATTTTTAAAGTATAAAATAGTGTTTTTCAATTTATTATGAAAATATTTTAATGATAAATTTATATAAAGAAAATGTTTTTATTTATTTCCATTTTATGTTTCTAATAACAATATAGGTATATAAATATATAATTAGTAAAAAAATTTGAAAAACAAATCAAATTAATCATAGTTTACTCATTATTCATTATACTAATTCACAGCTAAAAAGTAAACTACAAAAACTAATTATAATTTATAGTTGTATATACGTATTTGTAACACACGTCAACCACTAATATTACGATTTTATTTTTTTCGAAATATGAATTACGGAAATATTATAACTATATAGATAGTTTATTATTGTTATTATAATAATTTAATTTTTTTTACATCAACATTATTTTTTTTGTGATATTTAAAAATTTACTAAATATTCTAGTAAATTGTTTTGTATATTTGAATTAGGTTACTAAGTAGTCATTGTTGGAGATAAACTTAGCAGGTTGTACTTTTGAATTCACCAATAATAATATTTTTAAAATTATAAATATTTTAATAAAAATCTTGGCAGCTTATCAAATAGTAAATAAATATTAAAAATATTTTCATATGCTTTGCTAAATATTTCCTATAAATACTAAATAGGTAACCATTTACTACGGAAATAATGTAATTGAAATCAAAATCAAAATTAAAATTGTAACATTGAAAATATTCTTCTATTTAAAAAAACAATATTAATTTAATTTAAAATAATGTTTCATTTAAAAACTAATAATATACTTCAGTAATAAGAAAACACATTTTGAAATGTTTAAAGATATGTAATAATAATATTGTAAAATATAATTTAATATAAATACTTTATTACTGAATTACTTAATACGACAAAACTTAATCGAAAAAGTGAAAAATGGTTTTATTATGACTTCAAATAATGTAAAAAATATCATAAAAAGGCTTATGCTTTTGCTAAAGCATGTATTTGCTGTTAAAATAATCACTCTGTATAAACTATAGACGTTAAAATATCACTATATAATATATTAAAGTTAAATATTTTTTAAGTGATAATGATCATGAGGCAATATTGTGTTAATTTTTTTCAACACATAGTCTATATTCTAAAATCCTATCACCTATATGACTATATTATAATATGTTTATATTTATAATAATAATTGTTTATTATATAAGACTAGCAGGTCTAGGCAGGCTATGCATACGAATATATCAAGTGTTTAATTTTTTTTTATATTGAACATTACGCATATTAATAATAAAATATCTTCTTGGTTAAATATAAAAATGTGCCTTTGATTAAATAAAATTTGGTAAATTTGATTTTTGGTCTTCTATAGGCAACAAAAATGTGATTGAATATTAATAAGTATTATTTATATATATATAAATATAAGTGCTTATACAACAGTCTCATTTGTTATACAATAATTATAATTATAGGGGTGTATTTATAAATAAAAATTGATTTTTATAAAGATTTTCTTCTAATTTGCTCTTCTTATTTTATTCAAAAACATAATAAACTATATCTAATATTGTACTAAATATAGTTTAAACTATAAATTCAAAATTGATGAAAATTAGTACATCATACTTAAGTGAAGCTTTTGTTTTATAACTTGACATCAAACCAATTCGATGATAAAAATAAATGTACATTTTTTATATTTTATGGTTACGTCAATATTACACTAGGTATTATATTATTGCGTGATAATGAATTTTTTAGGAGTATTTTAACAGCTTTATAGCCTATATATTTAATAATGAACTTGCTAGTGCAAAACATAACACTATAGATACTATAATTCTATATCCGGCATAAATATAAAAAAAACTATACACACTTTTTTTTTTTAAATTAAAATTAGTCGTGTTTATAAAATATGGTGTGATGGGTTGGTAAAAAAAAATTATGTATAAGTATTAGATACTTATATTAATGTGTAATTATTCATCCATCCTTGTTGGAAATAATTCACTAAAATCACTTGCATATTAAATATACATTTATGTGAATATTATCTATTTTATAAAGGTTTTACAGCGCAGCTACCTATATGACATTTATTTCATATTTTTTTAAACAAAAAACCATAATTTAAGTACCTGTGTGGGAAGTTAGATATTTTCCAATTTAAAAAAAAGACAATTGTGAATATATAACATGTAAATGCACTTTGGAAACGTTTCAACAAAAATCTTATTAATCATCATTTATATATACGCCCATTGCTCATAAACCCATTTAGGTAGGTAGGTATTATAATGTGTGTACGATGTTATTTTAGTTTTTACCTAGTTATCTGAATTTTATCATCAAATTTTCTATATTTGTTTCGATGAGAATTTTTTTTTAATCATTTTATACAAAGTTTATTTTCTGTTATATGAACGATAGGTATTTATGTATACGATATATCGACATTTATATAATAATGTGGATGACCTTATGTATTCAGGTATATAATATTGTGTCGTAGGTTGATATGTAATAGATTTTCAAGAACCTTCGCACTACATAATATGTTGAAGCTACAATAATACATTGTATAACTTTAAAGCTTTAAATTCTGCGTTTTCAGGATAAGCACTAAAAAACAGTAAAATCAAAGACAATATAATATCTGGAATAGGTTTTTTCTTGGCCACATT
Organism: Diuraphis noxia; assembly: GCF_037042655.1. NCBI lineage: Eukaryota > Metazoa > Arthropoda > Insecta > Hemiptera > Aphididae > Diuraphis > Diuraphis noxia. The sequence goes on along the minus strand of NW_028301712.1, from coordinate 20,166,316 downwards.
ATAAAAACGTTCAAATTAGTTGATTATGGAAATAATAACAATATTTATCGAAAGGTCATACCTATACCTACGAGCCAATATGGTTTAATATTCCTCACATAATATTATTATATATTACATATTACAACAAATGTATATAATTTCTTCCGCCAATGACCATCACTACACACACACACAAACACGCACAATACAAACATGTGCGTTCATGTAAATATTTCGTATCATCCGTGTAAATATATATATAATTATATACATTACAAATGCAACAATTTTTTAGAAAATATACATATAACATTGGTATACCAAATCAAATTAATTGAATTTATTTTAAGATTATAGTAACGACTTTTGAAAATTAAACTATTTGATTGGTAGTCTCAGTTGTATGCCATAAAAATTCTGCCTTACACTACCTACCTAATAATATAAAATTGATTATTAAAATTATAATCCGTTTTTTATCCACACTGTTATAAAATCATCTGTTTATACATTGTACATACCATAACGTTTATTTTTATTTTCACTTTAATATTAATCAATTTATTAATTCATAAAAATTACTATGAAACATCGTCGTAATATGTAATTGATCTTGTTTTATTGGGCTCATTCAGAACTAAGGTAACACGACTTCAACAATATTTGAAATCTTTAATTTTACCTAAACGATTATAATATACCTAAAAATATGACTTTTTTACATCATAAAAGAATAAATTTTACGTTTTAATCAGAAATAATAAACATTATATTAAATTTCATTGCTTAAAAATTAACAGTATTTACTATTTAAGTAGAACCTAAACTTTAAAGCTATTCTACGAATTCCAAAAAAACGCGCAATGCAAAAAATATATAGGTAATAGTTAATAGGTACTTGAAAAATTAAACATGATAAAAACCGATAGTTACGCGAGAACGAATGTTCTCAGAATATCATTTCTATATTATGTTTTTAATAATTCATAACGACAGACGACGCTAAACAATATTGTAATATGAATATTATATAATTCTGTTTATAAAAATTATTGTTTCACACGTAAGTTTTCTCCTATTTATGGTACATTATTATAATATAATATAATATAATAAATATTTATATTATATTAGTAAAATTGATTTTAATAACTGCTAAATATAAAATCCAAGAGGAACCAATATCACGAGGATGTTTTGTTATACGTTTCAAGATATATACATGTTTTAATTTATAGAGGTAGTGTGTATATTTGGTTCGTTCGATCAATAAAAATAAATTTTAAAAAATAAATAAAAATATGACCCCTATTGGACATTGGTACACAAAATTATTTTTATAACCGAATAATAAGTGCAAGATTTATTAAGATTAGGTAGGTACCAACAATAATTGTTTTTTTCGACATGAGATCTACCAAAAATATGATAATCTATTCGATGAATGTCTATAATTTAATAAATTGTTTCCAATTAATAAACTTTGATAACGGATTATAACGGTTAAAATTAAATCAGTAGATCGTGTAATTACACAAATAATAATATCGCGTTATTATTTAATTAAAATTTTTTTGTAGATCACGTATTGTGGAGCACAACCAGGCTTTACGATAATATACGCTGTTGTTGTAAATAATCCAAGCTCTTATAATAACCATGTGATTGTACACGAATCCGTACAAACTGTAGTACTGTATAATAATAATATGATAATATATATAGGCTTACCGTATACGACGTGTCGCAGGGATTGATAATGATACGAAGCTGACAGAACGATAGGGGACGGTGGTGGAGTCACTGCTGTTGTCTCGGCAGCGGGTCGATTATATTTTAAACGAATGATGCGTTTGACCGACAAGTTCAAAAGTGCCGGGAGACTTGCAAGCGAATTCGTCGGATTAACCGGTTTCGTCGAAAGCCCGGTATAAACTGCCACCGGTTTGTCCGTCCATCAGCCTCGACAATGACAATCGCGTTGTATCGCGCAGTGAGTAATACACACTTACACGCACACACACACACACGCACACACACTCATACGCATATAATACGCACACGTACACCACGCCTTCACCTCACCTCAAAGCGCCGCTTCAACAGGTGATGGATACTATCGCGGGACACCTCTTGAAACAATTATTATTATTATTATTATTATTAGCGAATGATATTCTATTTTGGAGTAGGTGACCAGTGTTAAAGTCGTGTGCGGTTGTTTAGGTTGTTAGGCTCACAACGGGGAAACGCGGATAAAACAACGTTAATCGAGATGAAATCAAAATCTAATAGGGTTTTACGAAACCAAAAACTCGAACCACGCAATGACGTAATTTCGGAGTTTATTATTGTCATAAAGCAGCTCTACTTTAAAAGAAATAATGATCGATCCGACGACTAGCGCATATACGATCAGTATGACTACTGACTAGATTCACAGAGCCCGTTCTTTAAGTTGTAACCGTTTATGATTATAATTAGTGTGGTTTTTAGGAGACAATTTTTGGTGGGTTGGTAATTATTAATTTTGGAAAAATATTTTTATATTTAACTAATATTGTTAAATAATTAACATTTTTATCTAGTTTACTGGTTTATTCAAAAATTCAACTAATTTAATGTGTAACAAAACATGCTTATCGTTTTATCGTTGTATTGGAACTGGAAAGATCATATGATATTATATGCGTAGGTAGGGTATTTATATTATTGAAAGTTATAGATTAAGTAAAAAAATATAGATTATAGGTAGGCATGTTTTTATTGTATGTATGTATGTATGAGTGGTGGGATAGTTTAAATATTTACCCTTATGGATAAAATTTTCGAAAAGATACTGATGATAATACACGTCATAATAGTGTTATAATATTATAAGACAAATTACATTAATAAAGAAAATTGATCAATAAAAATCAAAAAATATAAGTACACTACATAATTTTATCTGACGTTTATGAATTAAAAGTATGTGGGGTTTTTCTTCTAGTTGTTCCTAATTCTTATTATATTTAAGTGTTCGATTTAAATGCTTAGTGTAAATTAATAATCATAGATATCTTATCATAGATATCTTACGCATATGAGAATACAAACAAATATTTATAATACTGTAATTAGTTTTAATGAATCAAATACAAATCGTGTATGTATCAAAAAGAATAAATTTTCTAGGAAATTTAAAAAATACTCTCTGCGTGAAAAGAATTCCAAAACTGTTACTGTAAGATTCAAGTTTTTATTATTTACAAAGATTACCACCATATTGTGTCAAATTTTAATCACTTTCAAAACAAACTTTAATATTTTGATAATAATTGCGAATATTAGTGATAGTGAAAACAATAATGGTAACATGGCGTACAGAGCTTATACATAAAATAGGTAAATTTTAACTATAACTGTTAATCGTTTTCGTAATATAATACTTAGATGAATTATTATTATAATAAAATACAAAGAATCTAGTACCACTGCAAAAAACGACTTACTTGCAGTTTGATGTGGCCCTTCTTCAATAATCGTTCTTGTGAAATTTTAATCCCAGACACGCTACAGCACAGTAATTTTATTTCTTTTTCTTGTAATTTCTTCCCATCACATAAGATAATGATGGTGGTGATGGTGGCGGTGGTGGCGGCGGCGGTGGTGATAATGATCACAATTTTTCCGTTTTGACAAGTATATAATATATTTATCGAGACTCACAGACGGTATAGTGTGTCCAAAATATCGATTTGATAAAAATAAATTTAACACTAAATGTTTCAGTTGCGACTGATTTTATATATAGCTTATCGTATGAAAAATTGAAGAATTTCTACCTCGATCGTGCTGTGAGTTGTGAGTATACGGTGTACCAATGTATTATTGACATTTAGTAGCGGCATTGGCCGCAGCTGTGTGCCAGGACGCGAGCAAAAATTCTATAAAGTCGATTGCAACCGTGATAAATGGTAGGTTAAGTCGTGATTGGATGATAATAAGGATAATAGTGTAGACGGAAACACTGAAGGTGATTTGAAATATGTCAATGAAATTAAATTATTATGATTTTCGTAACTCGTGTGAGTATAGACTGTAACTCGTATATAGTGCGCGGGAAAGCACGAGAGGTGTCACATACGACTTGCGGACTTTACCGGAACTCGCGCGGAACAGAACTCGGGTATGAGTATAATATTATACACGCCAACGATATGTCACGCAAATGGTACACGTTTGCTGTATACACTGTACCTTTAGCTCGATCTCACATTTATTTTCGGAATACCGTGGCTAAACTTAGCCGAGGATTTTTGGCCCGTGACGTGTTTCAAAACGCAATAATTATTCCCGCTCGCGGCAGTCTACGACGTAGTTTGTATTTTTTTATTTAACCCGACCGTTCGTCGTGATATTGTTATTATTGTACAGAGTGATATTTTCAAATGCAAATACTGATTTCGTAGAAAAATATTGACATATTTTACAAATAATTATTAAGTCATTATATATGAAGCGACATCAAATTATGCTACGAAACTTTATAAAAAGAATATTTCCATAAACGTTATTATTTTTTGAGAAAATAGGTGTTTACTTTAAAAAAATCATCTGTTTATTTATTACTTAATCCTTCTAATCTATGTATATAAAACGAACGTGTTCAGAGTTTCAGTTTCAGACTGACAGACTGATAGACGTGCAGGGTGCAGACTTAACTATACATGATAACGAGAAATTTAACATTTTTACGGTATATCTTTCTAGTTCTTTCCGCCATAAATTAATTGGTGCAATAAAACGTGATTTTCCAAATTCCCACTTTAGAGTGGTGATCACAAAAGGACTTAAAGATTCAAAATGAAAGACGAATTTTTTTTATATATAAATAGTTGCTACTGGTTGCATGAAATTAAATCGTTATCATGACTGGATAATAGTTTTGACCTGTATTTGACAATTAAATTTTAATCGCTATATTTTTTACCCGAGCGGATTAAAAACACAACCAAATATTTGCTTATTTTTACTAACACATTTGTTTCTCGTAAAAAAAAAATTACTTATTAGTATTATTACTTACTATACAATTAGTACTATACTATATAGGGTTGGGATGCGTCCCGATTTGGCGGGACATTCCCGATTTTTAATATATACTTGTCCCGCGTCTTGTTTCAATGTTTAGCGGGACGCGTATGTTACGATTTTTATGAGTTTTTTAAATTTTTGTCCCGTCAAGCCAGCGGGTCAAGAAAGTCCCGATTTTTTTACAACTACTTGAAACAAAATATTTGTAACATCTAACATCATTAAAACATTATTGATTTGTTTTTAGATTTTATAACTACTTTTGTATCAGTTGTATTAATTTAAGAATATCCATAATTTTTCATAATTATTTTACTTTATTATAGAGACTAAGATACCTAATCAATTTACAATTTTTTTTTTGTCCCGATTCCCGCTTTTTAATAAAGCGGGACGTTAATATCCCGATTTTTTACAATATTACATTTAAAAAAATTGTGTGTCCCGCGAGTTAAAAAAAAAATCCCAACCCTAATACTATACTATTTCAGCTGAGTTAAGTTTAAACTTTTTTCGATTCATTTTTATTTTTGAACACTATTTCACCAAATATTAATTCAAAATCGAACCAAGTTTGAAATATAAAAGTTAATATTATAATATAAGAATTAAGAGTTCTTAATTTTTACGGGCAACAAATTGCACAGGGTTACCTATTGAAGAGTACCTACTACTTATTTAAGTAAGATTTATTAAAATAACAATTATAGAACGTGTGGTTTCTGAGTTATTAAATATTAAACGTACCTATTGGTAAAATCAAATATATGTAATATATTTAATGTCCTAATCATTTGCCGTATGAAACATTCATTGTAGTTTTATGTGAGCAATGAATGTAATTTATAATTCGTATAAAAATCATGAACTAAAATAGTATGGACTGGAAAATTCAGATTAAAACGTTGTTTATTTGTAGATGCCTAGTTAAATTAATAAATCTAAATAGTTATGAAATTAAATTAAATTTGATATGAGTATACGACTACATTTAGGTACAAAAATAAAAGAAGGTATATTCAAATTATGACTCGTGTGAAATTATATATTTTTTTTTGCCCCTTGACATCAAAAAGGTTACCAACCCCCCTTAGATGTTTTAATGTACTACTAATATTTACTTTATATAATATTGCTGAATAATCATAACTTCTTCCTGCCAAACCCATTTATTATGGACCTATTATATTTACCACACTAAGTTAAATAATTCAAAAACTACTTTTTCTAATACCGATTAACGATTTATATACTTAAATAAACATATTCTTATGTGCATCTTACCTTTACCACTTTACCAGCCACTCGGTGCATAATCTTCGGGAAATAAGAGACGCATTTTGTAGAGTTGGAGAAGATATGGAGACATTTAAGACTTTTTTCATCGAAATTTCGTGATAGGTACTACACCACATCATTACAAAATAATATAGAAAATCGAGGCTGGTGACGTGAAGACTATCGGTTAGGTATAAAAATCAATTTACATAGGCTACGGCCAGAAGTGGTGAAGTACACATGCACTCGTAATTCACAACGAAATGAAAATTTGGTATAATCTTACTTTATCTGGTACTATTTCTTTCTATTTTTTTTTTATCCTAGTTTATGTTAGGTGTTATAAAAACGACGGTGAAGTTAAACATTGACGGTCAGGCTTGGTTTTGAAGTTATGAAATATTTTGGAAGTTTATCATTTATAACGCGTATATAGTCGGTGTGTGAAACGTGCAGATTTGTGATAATACAGTACCACAGCACACTACCGTGCTAGTTTTATATTAAAATGTACATATCGCGTTTGGTTTGGATCGAACGTACGTTGATAAATGATAATTCATATTCTGACGAACATCAAAGGATGTTTGGATTTGGTTGTTGGTGTCCGTTATGCGACCACAAAAAATCGATAACTCAGTGTATAAAATAAATAGTTTTTATTATTATAGTTAATATAACAGCTTATTATTTTTTAACCAAATTCTATATGTGTGTGTGTGTGTGTGTGGTATTTTGTGTAAAATTATCCACATTTAATGTATGAACTATGTATAAATTAATTTCAAAATTTACAATATGATTCAAGATGATTATATACAATTATAAATCCTCAAAATAGTGGGGGATCGATAAACAGTACCAAAAAGTCTCTTTTTAATATTATAATTTTGAGTGAAAGTGAAAAAAAAAGTTTAATTTTACGTTGCTGCTTTCCAATCTATGCATGTATTGAATAATTTATGTATTTCCATTATGTAAGTATGAAAAAAATATGAAGTATTGCCTTTTAAAGTATGAATTTACTTTAGTCATTACTTAACATTTGTATAGCTATCACAGTTTTACCAGGTCTTGCCACCAGTTTATCACGTTTTGTTATCAAATTAAATTGGTACTCACTTCAACTTACCACACAGAGCTCGAATTATAATATTCTAACATCTTAATATTCAGAATATACACTCGCCATTTAACAAAAAAAAAAAAACTATAATATTCTTCATACTATCATTACTAAATAAAGTTATAGCTATACATATATTATATTTATCATTTAAATTTGATTTTGTATATTATGATTTATTTATACATTTTCCAAGTAACATTTTTATCTTGTAAAAATATATTATATTTTAATTGACAAAGCAATCAATGTTTTTGATAAATCATTTTTAAAAAGAGTGGATGTAAGCTAAAAAATATCACGATGTATAACATTGAAACAAATTCTTGCGATGTTTTTTTTTTGTGTAATTACTAATTGAGTCGTTTGATTACAAATTACTAGATATAATGGATTCATAAAAATCGTTGCTTAAAACAACACTTCATGTATAGAAAGATCGATTTAAAATATCCTAAACAATATAATATTACATAAGTATTTATTTAAATGAATACAATTAGATTACCATAATGATAATAAGGAAAGTTAAATTTTGAAAAATAATCAAATAAATAGGAATAAGACGAAATGTTAAAAAAAAATTACCCTAATATTTTACCCACCACCGCTGACCGACATTGACGATCGTGTGGACAATTCATAACAACTGTTATCCAATTCTATAACATAATAAAGCTAACCTATACGTCATGTTGTATATCAATATCCCATATATATTATATATATATGTACCTATATATTATGTATATGGTTTGCAATATATTATATGTACCTACGCAATACACGCTCAAGCCTTTAATGACAAGTTTTTATGACATATTCGTAAATATTTTTAACGTTTGATTGTTATGGGTAAAATACATAGTGTACCTTTAATATTAATGCTTTATACTTAAATATATGTGTAAAACATTACATTTTCGTCGTAAAGATTTCGCGAGAGATACTTGTAGCTAGATTGCCAGCAAAACATTAACGACTCGAAGATTCTACATTTCTACCGCACTATCGTAGTAAATAATATAATAAATAGGCACTATACGAGTTACGGTTCAATATGGGGACGTAATAGCGTCGAGTCGTCTATACCCTGAGATGGGACTTTTGGTACTTTTTAGAAATTTGGTGTACGGTTTACGGTACGTGGACTGCATATTATGTCACAATAAATTGCACAAGTGTTTTCTGGTCAGGTATATTAAGGAATAATTAAACGTACCTAATTTCAGGATATAGGTTATAGATTCCTAAGTCAGATTTTTAATAAATTTTATATTGAATGAAAAAAATGTATGAAGAACATGCTTGGTGAATCACCCTGTATATTATAAAGTACTATATATAATATTATGTTATCCTATATAGACTGTTGTATTAAATGTGTTTCTTTTATGGGTGACTGTATATTTGTTTCATTTGTCGTGCATAATATTGTATATATTATGTAATAATCATCGAGTTGGTTTGATTAACACTTAAAACGTTAGTTTTCCGGTAAGACCTACCTACCTTTATTATTTTTTGTCGCATCACGAACGACTAAAATTTATTTTGACAATCGTATGTTTCCGCGTTTGGATATGATAAACAATAATTACGAAGCTCTATGCACAAGAGACCTGTATAGTCTATTATTATGACAATTTTCACGATTTTTTTTGTATAATTTATATGCATTATACATATATTTAACTTCGAACGTCTTTTATTTAAAATTCGTAGTGCGCAGACTATACTATTATAGTATATTGCTAATGGCCATAGCTGCCGAGGCTTAATTCTAATAATAATAAAAAAAAAAAATATTATAGTATACTACCTTAGAAAACACATTTTTTATGTTATTTTTTTTTTTATTAGTCGATTAATGGTTATTACTATTAACACTTATTTATACAATATATTGCAATATTACTATATATAATATTATATTATATAAACTGGCAGTATAAGCTTGTCTTTATTGTTAAATATTATTATAATCCGAGACTTATGAATACATTTTAATAAATATCAGTGTGGGGAACGACTTTAAATACACTATATTATGATTGGTAAGAACGTCAAGTTTCACGGAACGCGTGTTGTAATAATATATAATATTATATTGCTCATTGGAAAGGGATGAGATAATATATTTAAAATTATGGTAACTTACATATTTATTGTATCTGCATCGAAAACGGCAGAGGCGTCGTAAATGATCTTCAGTCCGTGGGAGCAGACTGTTTTATTAACTGAAAATAAAAAAAACATTAATACAACAAGATAACACACTTATAGTTGGTATATCTAAAGTGTGTGTGTGTGTGTGTGTGTGTGTGTGTACGATATTTATTGTGTTTTATCGCAAGTATAATATTGTAAAATGTCAAATATTTTTATACTAATAAATAAACACTAAGGTATATAATGTAAGTTTATGCTATACATCGATTGTTAACATATAATGAATAATATATCATTACGGATGACCACGCATTTATACCAAAGTAGTAACTGGTATGACTATTACATTGTGAAATTAAAGAACAATATTTTGAATTAATGAGTACAATAATGTGATTTTCAATTCGCTATTTGTTGAATTGTGCAAGGGTGATAAACCTGTTTAATTATTTTTGAGAAAATTGTCATCGTGGGCTCTATCATTCGATGGCTCTGAAGTCACTATCAGGATCGAAAAACAATTCAATAACTTAACAAATCACTATCACACTATTGTAAGATATAATTCTAGGTACCTAGTTTGTTTAACCTTATTTAACCACACTTGACCAGTTGAACAGTTGCTTAACTACCAGGTTCAACGTATTATATCGTGAGTGTGGTTATAGCACTAGCACAATGAATTCGGTACTTAGTTAAGCTAAATATGCTAATAGATAAATATTATACGATCAGTCATTTATCAATATAATTATCAGTACAAACTTTTTGCGTATTAGTTTGCGCAATCGTTTTTCGTATAATATACTTGTAAACGATAAGCTTTTTTTATACTTCTTCAAACTATATTATGTTAAGTATAATTATTAACGTATATGATTAAGTCTTATAATAATTATTGGAAAAGAAGTATACTTTTTTAAATTTATTTATTTATTTCAATGTACGGACATGAGTCCTATTTCATAAAATTGCATAATTTGTGCAGAAAATACAAACAATATTACTCAATATTAATATTTATCATTTTACGGAAATAAGTATTGTTGTAAAAAGTATTTAAACGATCTTAATCTTAATCATGTCATGTTATGGTATGATTTAAAAATAAAATTTGTAATTGTATTTTTATTTCATTTTGTATATTGTTTATTGAAGTTTAGTATGTATTGTGTTAAAATATGTTGTATTTTTAACTCACCGCATCCACCACAAGTTATGCTTTTGAAGTGGCATTATAAGCTGATTCTACTTTTTAGATTTAGATTTGTATCTATCTTAATGTAGGTAAACATATTTTATGAGTTATGACAATATTATTATTATTACCTAGTGAGCAGAAAGACAAAAATATTACAATAAAATATAACTATTTAATTTAGTAAAATTAGTATAATGAGATAAATTAAAAATATTACTAAAATTATCTACCATCATTAGACAAATTATTGCTTATGATAATTAGTACAAATAAATGTAATTTAAATTTAATGTAGATAATACAAAAAAATGGTTTTGAACACTGAGACAATCGTATCATCCGTAATCACATTGTTTTATTTAGACATCCATAAAATATTATTTATATATATATATATATACTCGTATATATCTAACTGCACTGATTGTTTGGAAAAATTTTTTTATTAAATTCGATTACATTTTATAAAATATTACGTACTCCGTAAGTACTCATAATTTATGCTTCCTTATATGTGCATAGTATGTATAATTATTAGTCATTAGCACAAGTATAGATTGTATAATATACTACACTGTGATTATTTCATAACAGCAATAAAGACACATATTATTTCGAAAAGCATTGACCGCCAGCTTTTGATTTTCAGATGGCCACCTACCCAAACACCTAACATAAATGTTTTTAATTTCATATTTTCCTATACGTAATTTAAAACAAGACTTTTTATAAAACTGTTGACACATGAATAATACAAATATTAAACACTAAACGAATAGTTCTTTCTTTAATCATTTCAAGTTTATAGATAGTGCACCACACATTTCGCGAGGTACCCCTTGACCACTTCAACCTTCTTATCTAAACTTGAAATTCGCATTTATTAAAAGCTATATTAAATTTATAGATCATAATTTTTTTTTTAATTATTAAAAATAAAACACATATATACAGGATGATCGGTGATCCATTAAGTGGGTACACTAATTATCTTGAAAAGAGTATTCAATTTTTTTTCTAAGCTTTTAGGTTTATGTGTTTCTAAAACCGTATAATATTTGAATTTTTTTCACCAATTATTTGGTGAAACCATTATCAACTATTGATTTTCAAATGGTAACATATAATTAAAATATCATGAATTATTAAATCATATTTTTCATGAATTTACATGTTAACATTTTTATTTTTCGTTGATTGGTTTGTAAGATACAGCTCCTCGAAGTATTGGTGATTTTTACTATCTTTCCAATAATTGTAAAGGTCAGAAGCTAGTGATAAATTCGATATCGCTGAATCTGAGGGAACAAAATAAACAACAATTAATTAAAAATTACTATTGTACTTTGAACCTTAACAATGTATTAACTTATCGACTAATTGGACTAATTGGATTTATTTTGTTTTTTTCAGATTCAGCGATATCTAATTTATCACAAGCTCCTGGTCTTAAAAAATATTGGAAAAATAGTAAAAACCACCAATACTTCGAGGAGCTGTATTTTAAAAACCAATCAATGAAAAGTAAATATGTTAACATGTAATTTCATGAAAAAAATGATTTTATTAATTCGTGATATTTTAATTATATGAAAGCATTCGAAAACCAAAAGTTGATAATGGTTTCACCAATCAATATAAGGGTGAAAGAAATTGAAATATTATACGGTTTATTCAAAAAAAGTTAATACTTTTCGAGAGAATTAGTGTATCTAATTAAATGGATCACCCAGTATGTGTATTTTAATTTAAAAATCAAAAACTGATACTACTATAAAAAATAAAAAAAAACATAAAAATATAATGATGAACAAAATTGACACATTTGAAATTTGAAATTTGACTGATTTTACATATTTTCAAATAAAACAATTGGAAAATTCCAATGTATTTTAATTATTAGACATGGGCTGTTAAAATAATCCCTCTGTATATTCGTTCTTATAAGTCTTAAGATATTCAGAAGTACCTTACGTAATATTTTTCTTTTTTATTAGATTAAAAATGTTTATAGGTAAGTCTAATTATAATATTATTATTTAACAAATGTCTCTCAGCAGTTGTTAACAATATTAGGTGTACATAATATAATAAAAAACATATTATATTCAGTTTAATTTGAGAACAAAAGTCATAAATTCGGTCAAAATATATTAACAACTACATAAAAAAAATTGAAGACATTAAACTATAAATCTATTTTATTTTAATTATTATTTAATTTAACATAATTTATACGTAATTGTAATTAATTTTATTCTCTTATTTATTTTTATTTCAAGTGAATTATGTAGATATCTTCCTTTGGAATAAATTGATTCGCATTACAGGCTCTTAAAGTAAATATTTATGTAAATACTACGGTTATATTGACATTTTTTATTAAAATTTCAACACAATATTATTATTCATCGTTATTGTGAAATCTTAAGTTAGTTAAATATACGTTTTATTTTAGACATAGGACTTCAACAAGAAAATATTATACCTACTGCAGAACACGAACTGTATAGTTTACCTATACCTTATTCCCTTGAAATATATTGCATCATTTCACATTTTTACTTAGATAGGTTGTAAAACTTAATTATTTTTAATACTATTTTTTAATTTTGTTACATTCGCATTATTGGAAAGTTTGTAATCTATTTAAAATCCTATTTGTGTGTCCACGTAAACAATATTCAACAACATTATTATTTATTTTATATTAAATAAGCGAAATATAATTTCGTTTACGTAATACGTAAAGTTTCGTATTGTTATAGTCTACATGAAAACTTCCATAATTTAAAATAAATATTTTAAAGAGAATCCCATCATGACATCTACTATTCTTCACTATATATAATTATAACTTTAACTTTAAGCATTTTAATATTTGTTCTGTTGTGAGTATATTATGCATATATAATATACTTAAACTATAATATCATTTGTATTAGTTTCATACTTTTAGTAATGTAATCTCACCTCGGAAGAGTTTTTATATCGTTTAATTATTTCAATATTGAAAAAAAACGTGTTAAAATAATAATTACTGAATAGCAAATGTTCCACATTTTAAAATAAAATTATCTGCTATTCTATTACAGGTTTCGTAAATTTTCGATCAAATTGAAATTAATATAAAAGTTGAATTATGCTTTTGATTTGTAAAATAATGAACTATGATGATCTAAAGTTATACAATTTTAAATATTATAATCTTAATGCATTATGTTTTACGATGCATCACTTATAATCTTATAAACTATTATAATAGTTTTGTACCTATACAATCGAGCATTTTAATACGAATAGGTGACATACCTATTGTAAAACAATACAACAAAAAATACGTGTGTATGCTTCCAAGGGCAACGTTATTGTTGAATAATAACGTTTCATTATGAATTTAATTTAATGAACTATGATATTAATTTTTTGACCATAAGCCAAAAAGCATTTTTGACAATCGTATTCAATTAATTCGAAATACTACGACAAAAATATTACTTAAAATATTATATTTTATATTTGTGGAGTTAAATTGCATTTTATTGTTATTCGATGAGAATTGGTGGGTGATGTTGATTCCTTGATTTCATTTTTCAAATTTTAGGAGAACTTTTGTTCCCAAAAGGATATTTTGTCATGTTATTTATTATTTACAATTTGCTGCAGGTTTAATAGCATGCCACGCCCGCATATGTTGTCTCTCTCTCTTACATTCCAAATGTAAGTTCAGTATAACCATTTTTTTGTCATTGTACTTATAATAGCACCTAACATGCTGAACAATTTTAGTAACAATAAACGAAAAAAAAATGTTCTGTCATTATAGTTAATTTTATAAGAGGTTTATCTCATTCACCTATAACTTGATTTAAAGTTAAGGACATTAGCTATGTTTGTACTTTGATTTTCTACAATATTTATTTTTGCTATAAATAAGTTATGAATATGTTACTTTTTATAATATTAAAATACTCATACCGTGTTTCGAAATTAAAATATTTTAAATGCCCAAAGTACCAAAATATGGATTTTGATTTTGATTTAGATTTTCAATGGAAAAAAACCAATACCAGCCATAGCTCTTACTTTTAAGTTAAGTTAGGTCTAATATTAAATCTATAAATAGATAAAATTGATCGGTGATTCTCTTATGCTCAAAGTATAGTCAATTATTTAACTAAAAACTGACAACTCGTACGATAATGTGATTTTAGAGAAATATGTGCGTATTATTATTTTACATGCCTATGGTTTAGTTGAATGTGCGATTTTAACGAAACACGAATTGCCATAGGCTATGTGCCTATAGTGCACTTGACCAGAGCTTTGGTGATTTTATTTATTGTAGCAGGTAGACCATGGTTATTTAAATATCAAACGATTTGAAACTCGCAGAAAAAAACGTTGTTTTAATAGTAAAAACTATAAGTTTAAAGGATTTCGAGTTTTAAAAACAAGGGATCTCGCTATCTATTGTTTAGATGTACCAACCAATAAAAAATGTACTTCAAGAGTGAGTAAAGCATTTATAGTAATTAATACATCAAACACATACTGCAACCATGTGGATGATGAGGCACACACTGGCCAGGTAACAAAGGCCTAGAGAAATTTTAAGAAGTTAAATAAAACGTAAAGCAAATGATGACTTCTATGTACTTCAAGTGAATTGAAGAGTCTTAAATTTAAAAAATATAGAAGATATTTTTCGATAAACTATTATTATATAAGTATATTCATATACTACATAAGTACAATAGACACAGAAAATACAAATGTAAAAAATAAACTATCATGACTAATTTGCGCAAATACGTCCTACGTTTGTGTAATTATTACAGGTATTAAAATTTCGTGTGCGCAATATTGAGTTGTACATTTGCATGCAAACGAGTCACAAAAAAAAGTAAATGTACTCAAACAAACGGTTATTTTCCATGTTGTACTATTGTAAGACGTAGACAACACGTGTGGAAGTGGCATCCTTTTAAATTATTAATACAGTATACAGAGTCATTCGACAAGCATACTCACCTCCTTTTTTTCTTTAAAAATGTAGTATTTAAGCAGTTTAAACCTGATTTTAGAATTTTTATACATACTTGAAGACCATTTAAGTACAGCTATTTACAGTAAAAAAGGGAATTGTCTTTATAAAACAGAAGTGTGTATCATCACGAAAAACTCCTTATAAGGAGTACCAAAAATTTATGAATTAAAAAATTATATAGTATATTTGAAAATTAAAAAAATTAAAAATTGAATAAATTATTCGAGAAAAAAATTAGGGTGAGCATGTATGGTAAATCATTCTGCATATAAATTTTGTCTTTTGAAACGTAAACAGATAAATTTTACATTAAAGACTGTTTAACCTGTATAGGTTTTTCACATTAAGCTTGATTGTAATTTAAAATTAATTGTTGTATATTGCTGATCCTTATGAAATAAGTTTTGCAAATTTTAAGTTCAACCCACCAGAAAATTTGCAATCATAATTTATGGTCTTTATTTTATGTAATACGATAAAACGTGGATATACATTATACACCGTATAATATATTATTATGACAACAAGTTAATGTAATATTTTTATTCTTAAACTTTTTCTCATATCCTTTTTATAAATGAATTACAATTTAGAAAGTGTGTAAAGATAGGTATAATATACCTATAAATTATATAATAATTTATTTAAATTTGAACAAAATTAACCCAGGTATATAATCATATTTTCCTTTTTGGTAAAGCTAGTTTATTTTTATTTAAATAATAATGCTGTATACAAAATATTATGTTGTTATTGTGTACATAAATTGTATTGAACTTTAAAATTAATAATAATATATATATATAATATATATATTACGTACTTATTAAAGTATCCTTAAGGTTGTTTAAATTATTTTGAATATTTTTAGTGTGATATTATAGCCTTCTATTTGTAATTAACATAATAATGAAAAATAATACCAACAATCCAAAAAAAAAAAAAAAAAATGATTTTTATTTCAAAACGTCAAATTTACAATAATTGTGTTGTTAGTCGACAATTTATTGAATATTTGTTTTTCACACTTCCTTAAAAAATGTATACTATAAAAATGTTTATAAAAACAAAATTCTTGGTAAAATATTCTTACACACCAATATTTTTGTATATTTTTTTGGTTTGTAAATAAAAAAAAGTAATAAATTTATACTACGCTGATCAGAAATTATTGACAACTTTTATAAATGTACGAATTTATGCCCTGTTAGATCAAGTTTAATAAATTATGTTTGTACGCGTGTTATATCTTTTTTTATAGTTATATGATTGCATCATATTGTCGGCAGGTCAAACCGACAAATACATTTTTATGAAAAAAAAACATACAATTATGTGTGATATGATACATCAAAAACGCAACGTTGTCAAAACTGTGATATTCCTTCGACAAATCAAGTATACTATAATGTATGAGATTCATTGTATAAATGTAGGAAACATAATTCAAAATTTTGGATTTCTTTAATACATTTATTGTATTAATTATTATACATTTATAATATTAAATTCACATGCAAGACAAATAGACATTAGCTGTCAAAGCCATAAATATTTTCAATTAAATTACAGCAGTAAAAAACTGAAGAAACATTGGATCATGTAGATTTATGTATAGAATATAAATCTATTTATTTATCAATAATACACATTATAAATACATCTTTTCAATAAGATTAACTATCTAACAGGTTTATCGACAACAATAATACCTATGTATGTAATTTCCTCAAAATAATTACATTTTTGATTTTAAGTAAGTAATAAAGAAAATGAACAAGCCCAGAGTAGAATATAAAAATCGTTAAACTTAGTAAACTATACTTAGGGAAAAAACATGAATGCAGTGGCATAGCAAGAGATTATATGTTGACCCTCTCCATCCTCAGATTTTTTGTCAGCAGAATTCGAAAATGATAGATGTCAGAAAAAAAGATTGTTCGAGTAAAAATAATAATTCTTTCCTTTTTTGATCATAATATTATAATATAGTGTTAAAAACTTAGAAACAAATAATCCAAATAAAATATAAGTGACAGTTCAAAGTTATAAAACATATTATTCCTTAGGTAATTATGGGTAGGAAAATTGCTCATTACTGCCTTACTACGTCTTCAATACCCCACAGATAAAATGGTCTTGACGAAAAACAACTGCGTGGTGCAACTTAAAAAAAATTTGCACTACAAATTTCATCGATGAGCTTGTAACAAGCAAGTAACATTTAAAAAATACTTTTTAAGACAGGCATATTAATGACAATCTTAAGCGCAATATTCAACAATCAGAAAAAATAATTATGAATATTTACAAGGACTGCTGACATAATATTATCTCGACTCTGCAGATGTGTAATCAAAGATATTTACTGACCAGTTTATGTCGGATACCATCAACTGTCAAGTATAACAATTTTTATCTATACTATACATACTATAATTTTAAAATGTATTCAAGAAAAACAGAATAGTATTGACGTACAGGTACAAATTTACTAGGTACGAACAATTGTTTAAATAAGTATTCATAACATTTTAAATTTATATCTATTGCATATTTTTAAACATTACTACGCAAATCGTATTGATGATACTGTGCTGACATTTAAAATTATTATTTTATTTTTTTATGCGATATTGAACAAGGTGTATAATAGTTAAAATCTTTTGATTGTCACCCTGGAAAATGTGTTCAAACTACTCTGTATATACTATATAACCCCTATATTGCTTAGTAAAAAATATGTAATATTCTATTAATAGTAAATATAGATCTTATAAATTAAGGGTAGAGACATGATTATATGTTTAGTATGAATTTTGTCTTTTTTTTTTTTAAATCTGTTGTCCAAATTACGAATGATGATAATATTATGATATAATCGATAAACATTACACCGATTACAACGATTAAACTAACTTAAATTGACAACATATTATACGCATATTATTACAAGATACATTTGTGGGGCGCAATTCCTACAGTAATATTTCCAAAATTGACAAAATTGAATATTATATATTGATATACGGGTAATGCTGCCATCATATTTTATCTAAACATGCTATTTATTCTTCCGTTAAAATAAATTTAAAATTCATGAACTACGTCAAAACTTAATTATTACCAAAGGCAAGATTTATAAACAAAAGTAATTATAGCCCTTGTTAAACAGTTTTTTGGTTTAAAAAATGAAGCAAAACATACTAATCCCTCAAATGTGTATACTAAACGTAATACTATTTTCAAGGTAAGCCCCATAACGCATAATTTCCCATCTAGTATGAATATAAATAATGGAATTGAATTAAACACTTAACTTACAATTACCATTAGTCTTTAATTTTTATGAAATAAGTAATATTATGAAAATATATAAATTTTAAATAACTACTTCGTGGATTTATTATTTTTATTTGCTTATATATTTTAGCACTTGATAATCTAATCATGAAAACACTGACATCATTAAAATTGATTAAAAATTGCGCCTATAAACTACAATATTGTCGGTTTTAAGTTCTAACCCATATTTCCATATAAGCAACAAACTAACAAACGTAAATTTTTAAAAATCTTCATCTTTGATATTTTAAAAACATTAATAATATTAATGTATACTTTTTCGTCAAATTACGTCGAAGCGTACTATTGGATGGTATAGTACGTTATGGTACGATTACCATTACGCATTAAACTACCATATTATTACTTATGGGACATAACAAAAACATATTTATGAAAATATTACGATTTTTTTTGTGTAATAACCATATATGCACATCCCTTTAAAAGACTTATCATCATTTATAGTGATCACTTATTATAATCCATCAATTATGTAATAAGTATAAAATGAAATTAGTACACTATTTGGACTATCGCCCCATATTTCAGTATCGCGTAATGTGTGAAATTAATTTGATATTTTAAAAATATGGCAAGTACAAATGTAACCATGTGACGCATAATAATAGATGTGTAGTTAATGGTTTTGTATAGAAGACTGCAGTCGTATTATTTTCTCTTTACACGATTTTTATTTATTTATCAATCATTTATCATTATTCTTTATTCATTACATATCATTTTTTATGATGATAATAATCTGTACTATGTAGGTATACTTAATAATAGTGAACAGTGTACCTACCCAATAAAATCATTAAATTTAAGTCACCATTTGTCACCTACACCTATAGGTATTATGACATATCTATATTGCTTATATCATGACGATATTTACAAATATACTTGAAACCATCGCAAATCCAAAATTCTCATAAGCTATTAATCTGTCCAATATGGTGACTAATCACAAGTACATAAATAATATAGCCTCACGAATGTCTTTAAAATTCAATTAACATAGGTTAGGTTAGAATTGAAACAATTCTCAAGACATTTTACTACAACTGGCCGTCATGATAGCTTGTAATAATATGTAATATTATAGTGTATAATATTCGTGTAAAATCAAAGAAAAGATATAAAATAATCATATTGCAACGAACATTTCAGAACAATGGAACATAATATAATATTATGACAATGTGCTCTTTCATATGGAACAAATTATATAAAAAAATATACATAACAGTGCATTAAATAAGTATACGAGAAAACTTCCTGGTTCTTAGTTGTTATCGTAAAAAAATGTTTGTGATATTTTTCTGTTTAACCTAATAACTACCTAACTACAAGTGTTGAAGTATATTTTTATATAAATAATTCAAATGTTATAAATAAACTATTGTTTATCAAATATTTTTGAAGGATATATTTTATATTGTGTGATTGTACTAAATTGCTAAATATATACATAATATCAAACTTATTTTAAATTCAAAATACAGTGAGGAATGTGTATTGATTTTTTAACGACTAATTGTTTTACACTTTTATGTATGTGTCTGCAGTCAACTTGTTTTGTAAATTTAAGAACAAATTACCTCCAAGCATTAATTTTGAATATGGTACTAGTAGCGAATTGAATCAAATTGGTATTTTGGGGTGATCAACATAAAAAAACTTCAAACAACTGCAGTACGTTTAAAAAAAAATTAAAAAATGTAGTTTTTAACAGTTAACAAGTTGAATACTTAAAAGTTTAAAAATAATGATTTTTTCTCAGATTGTATTAGTTTTTTTTTGTAACTACAAAAAATATTAATCACAAAAGTAGCTTAACACATTCCAGAATAATCATTTAAATTATTATTGTTTTAAGATATTTAATATTAAAATTAAAAATATTTAGACTCATGTTAAGCAATTAATAACTTAACGGTACTGACTTGAATATGATGTTTTTCGAAGAAAAAAATATTTTTTAATTATAAACTATCCTTCAAAATAGATGCAGCATTTTAGTCTCAACCACTCTAAATGGTTTTTTGTATAAACAGGTCTACAATGATTCGTTATTGAATTCAAATTAAATTTTTTCATCACAGTGTAACGTACCTAATTATGAGATACACTCAAAAACTACTATACAGTAGAAAGTGTTTTCCGAATGTTTTTTATAAAATGGCATTTAATACTAATATAGGTATATTATATTACATTATTTAGTTACATATAAGATTCATCTTATCATCAAAAGTTTCATTAAAATAATATTATAAACTACGTAAACCAAAAAAAAAAAAAAATCAAGAACATTAATAAAATTATAATATGGTTAACATAAACTCAGCCAAGTGTAAGCATTTTTTAACTGAAAGTATAAAACGCACACATATTCTTATACATTTGTTTAAATATATTTTATTTTTATATATCTCTGATGAACAATAACTATGAATAATCAATATGCATTAAAATAACTAGTATAATCTGGTACTCACCTAATCTAAGATTGATTTAGAAAAATAATAATAACATAAATCACATTTTCTAATCGATTATGAATATATAAATTAAAGAACAATATGATCTGAACTTTTAAAATTAAATATTTGATTATATAATTGTTATATTATTTTAACCAGGTATTTATATATATTAATTACTATTTATACGCTGTAATAATATACTGTTATACATAAATTAAGCTAAAAAAAAGAAATATTAACATTTTTATTTGCGAACAAAACGCGACCGTCACTATTAGTTATATATTTTAATAAAACGACAAGTGAGTATAATATTTTTGGTATACACCTACTACTGCAGTATTGTATCGACACTGGTGCAGGTATAATTACTAATTAGTGTGCAACTGCAGTACGTCAATAAATCAGATCTAAAATGCAACATTTGAAAGAAATTAATGTAAATCGTATTGTTTTATTGCCGTAAGGTGCACACTGTCGACACGCGTACCTATTCGGTCACTGTAAAATATTATGATAGAGCTTACACATACCTATCACCATAATAATAATAATATACCTACCGAGAAGATTATAATGGTACATTGCCGTTTAAAATATGTACTGTTGCCGCAATCCACGACTTCATGGGTTTGTGACGAATGATGATGTTCTTACATCTGACTGATGTACGATCGTAATCGACGTAGGAGGAAATACGTGATATCTTTGGTAATTATTTTATTTACAAATAAATATTCTTTACATTATTAATTATCTGCTGATGCGGAAATTCAGCTACACGAGCAGCTATGCGAATATATTATTTTATAAAAATAGAATCAACATAATGGCGATTAACATGTATGACTATAAATATTTGGTTCAAATAATAAATACATATTATGAATAATATATTATATTTATAAATGCAATAAAAAAATAGCCGTTTATCCACCAATTAACACTTTGTTGTCTCGGAATATTAACGAGTACAATATCTTGCCTATACTAGGAGCCGTGATACGATTTAAAACGCTTATGTACGTTCCGCAACGTAGGTACGTAATAATTCCATTAAAGTATATACAAATAGGTATTAATATTAAATGAATCAGTTGTTTAAAAAATTGCATTCAAATTAAAGTTGCATTCGTAAAATTTAAATTTTATGAAAAGAAAAATTATTGTTCATAATACCGAAATTAGATTACAATTAATTGCTTGTTTAAATTAAACATTTTTATTCTGATGTTACGCTAAATTTGTCGCTAAAAACATTTCTGAATGAGCATTAATTTCCCCGAATGGTTAAACTTAATTTATAACTATACTTATGAATGCTTAAAATCTAATATATTTCGAACAAGTATATGATTAGAATAAAAATAATATCGTTAAATCTAGTACATAAAAATTAATAAGGGAATTGGAATTTTAATTTTATCAAGGCCTGAATAAATAAAATATGTTTATGTTCTTTTTTAACTAGATTGAAAAAAAAATCGGAAAAGGTGTTCTGCTAATGATATACTGGGTGATGCTTTGAAGTGGGTACACTAATTATCTCGAAAAGTATGCACTTTTTTCAAAATAATTTTTTTACATGGCTTCAAGTTGTTAAAAAACCATCGTTTTTATTAAAAAATTATATTTTTAAATATTTTTCATCCTTATCATTTTTTATGTTTTTCCTTTTTTGAATGACAACATAGAGTTTTAAATTCATATTCCAAAGCAGAATATTTTTCTAAGTATTTTGATTCATAAAAATCGAATTTAGAGCTAATAGTTTTTTAGTTATAAGTATTTAAAGTTTAGATTGGCAGAGTGCAGGAGTGGTACGGGGTTACCCCACAAAATGTTTGTCCACTACTCCGCTTGTCTAAACTTTAAAAAGAATAAAAAATATTTAAAAATATAATTTTTTAATAAAAACGTTGGTTTTTTAACAAATTGAAACCATGTAAAAAACTATTTTGAAAAAAGTAAATACTTTTCGAGATAATTAGTGTACCCACTTAAAAGAATCAGAAATAAGATTTTGATATCCAGATTTAATTATTGTCTATTTCATATACCCATGAAAAAATATGTTAAATTTTTTTAGAATCTTTGGTATGTATAAAATATGTTTTTATGTTTTAGTAGTTAGGCAGCTGTTACGGTCTTCCATTTATTTGTTGTTACAATAAAATGTTTTTCTCACTTATTTTATTTTTCAGAAAACACTTTTCGGAACAGTAAAAAGGGCTAAAGTATTTTGCAACGACTCAATGAACCGAGAATCAAACGCACATTGTGCCAGGATGTCTTTGAGAAAATCAATTTTTTTTTATTATAGTTAAAGGTTTTGGTTGTAATGATGAAAATTGCATGTAGGTAATGAATTGTTTTTTTTTTCGATTTCTGCTCTTTAGTTTAGTTGATAAATGATGACTTGCGTTTATTGTGCATTTTAAATTTGATAAAAAATAAACTTTTATCATAATAATTTATTATTTGTTCCAAATTATTATAATTTATCACTTAAATTAACATATTTTTTCAATTTAGAAAATCCCTAACTAAACTTAGTCCCAGAAACGACCTTGACTTGATTGTATAGTAAATATATTGGCTTTCCTTTAAAAATAATACACTGATATAGTTTTTTCAATCTTGTCACGTATTCAAAGCGTAAGTGACTTTTTTTATCTGATAAGGAGTACTCCAATAATAATAAATTAATATAAAATCTGGAGAAGTGAAAAAGCTCAGATATATGCACCGATGCATCAATGCGGCAATGCATCAATGAAGAGGCTTTATATGATTCGAAATAAAACACTGTAGTAGTGAAATGTATATATTAGTCGTTCAATTCACTCGATAGTGGTGTGATAACAAAATTGAGTGAATAACTTGAAAAAAAAAAGAATTGGGTCCACAAAGCATATTATTGGTAATCTATAATTCATTCTATACTGCAGGATAATTTAATATTTGGATTTCTACATTTAAACCTTCTAATTCTGTTAAATATGGCTGAAAATTATTTTTCCTACTTATAATTCTTATAATAATATGACAAATATACAAATAAATATATGTATGTTATTTTTAAAGATTCTAAGCAAAACGATAAATCCATTGATTTTAAAATAATGGGTGTGTGGTTTTTTTTTGTCTAAAAACACTGTTTTAACGCTTTAGCTCTTCTAAATGTGCAAAAAAAAAATGCTTGGGCTTTTGACTTTGAAAGAGCTGATATAACTAGCTGATTTTTGGTAGCAAATTGGATCTAATCAGTATTTTAGGATGTCAAAAGTAAAAAAAGACTGTAAGTAACCGCTCTGCTGCATGTTTAGTAAGAATCTAATGTACCTTGTCAACGATGAGTTATGAGTAGATTACTAGTTGTAATGGACGTGTTAAATTGTAGTTGTTGGCCTATTATCATATAAATATATTGATATTAATATAATTATTGTATTAGTTAATTATTTTACTATTATAGAAATACAGGATGAATGTTATAAACTATGAATAGGCAATAAGCATAAAATTATTTTGAATATTTATAAATTGACCTTACGTGTATATAAAATACAATATTATACGTAAATACTGTAAAAATTTCAAATCTCCATAAATAATATTTTTTAATTATACTAAAACATCTAAAATCTATATTTTTCGTTTGAATTTCGAATTTTTTCAAAAATGTCTCCAATCTTACATCCTATATTTTCAAAAAAATCTAATTAATATTATTTTCAGATTTTTTAGTCTCAAAATAAAATGTTATGAGAAACCTTGCACTAAATTTTCAAGGCTTGGATATAAAAATTAAGCACGTCTTTATAAATTTATAATCACAAAACAATTTGCAAATGTTGGTGATATTAACGAATTTTATCAAAATTTGAATCTAAAATACTTATCAAAAAAAAAAAAAAAAATTGAGTACATGTTAAACACATACATCATATAGTAGTTAACTCAAGAACAAGGAGCATTTTACATATATTTGTATAACAGAGCTGTTTCTTATCCCCCCTTTTTTCTACTTAAATATATGTAACTATTAAATCAGTCCATTACTCCATTTTGTACCTAATCGACTCTTGTAATTATATATCATGGAAAATATTAGATTTTCAGAGAAGCGAAGTACAGTATTTTTATTTCCAATCTGCAACGAGGAAAAAAAAATTGAAAATCACAATATCGTTGTCGCTTAGGAAGTAAACGCTCGCTTAACAAGATGGATAACAAATTGGATTACGTTGAAACACAACTCAAGTTTAGAGGTATAAAACTTGATTGGATAATTATCTAATACACTTTTATTAATATTGTTATGATTCGACGTATGATAACAAGACATACATTAAGATCTCGATATGTGAAATACTAAAATATAATCCCGTTAATATTATTCTAACTATTTTTTAATATTTTAATGTACTATACTACTGTGTATGTACTCATCTGCGTATAATACTAAAACGCAATAACTGCATTATCGAGTATGCAGTTAATAACTATTACAAACAACACAAACTACGTATACGCATACATTATAATTTATAATTTATCTGGTTCCTTGTGTAAATCAAAACTTGTATTTAAGTATATATTGTATAGAGTGTAGTTATCACGTTACAGAAATACTTACACTTATGAAAATCATCATTGCAATCGATAAAAGTCCATGGTGCGCATTTAACTTATACTGCTATAATATAAGAAAGTTATCTCGTAAAATCCTGAAGTACTAAGCTGTTGTTGTCGATGTTCACCACGGTAAGTAAATATAATATAGGTAAACATTTGAGCTGCATGCTAATGTACCTACATCCTTTGGAGTTGAGGCGTTTTTCAGCCCGATAGGAACGTTATATACGTACCTATTATTATATAGGATTTCCGCAACATCAACTCTTCGTCGAACTAATAAACGGCTCTTTTGCAGAATACACATTATAATTATCTCCGGAAACGTTGTAAACACATGTTAAAATATCATTAGTAAACATTAATTACAATTTATATTATGGAACACTAATCCATGCAATCCACACAAACCGTTGTCATAAACGATAAATTACTAACCTTACCTAATCGAACATCAATAAATTACACAAAAGCACATGTCACACAAACCGTAAAAACCCTAAATTTAGATAGTTCCCAATCTCCTACGGCCATTCACTATAATTGCTGTATTTTGTTATCTATATATTTTAAAAAACGAACGGTGGGTTTGAATTGCAATTTTTAAGCGTCTTATAAATAACGTAATCTGTATGAATATTACTGTCGCTTAAGTAGTATCATTTATTTTAAAATACAAGTATGTATTAAAATCAATGATATTATCCATGTAGTATGCGACATAGTACATAGTATATAGAGAAAGTCGTCGTGCCAGATGGTCAACACTATATTTACATTTAATGTACCTACTAAAATAATTATATACCATACATTATAATCGTAATAACGTTATTGATAAAAATATGAATCCGTTAGTAAACATGTATAGACGGTTACATATTGGGTTTAGGTCAGGTCAAGGTGGGGGTGAACGTGAAAAAAATTGTAAAAATAATCCATTTGGCAACGGGGTAACGAATAAAAACGAATTGAAAAAAAATCTCACAAGAGATCATGCGCGTGCTGTTAAAATTACATTCATGCAATATTATTTGCATTGAATTAGATCCAAAGCCTAACCTTGAGAATTGTTTTTCTCGCGATGGCCGTTCAAAGAACCGCGTTAATTAATATCATTAACTACTACTATTATTATTATTATAGCTGTATATCATTACTTGTACACGGTAATGCATACATGAAACCGAATGTACCTACGAATAATTTATAATATCGAAACAAACTAGGTGATGGGAATATATCGGCCCCTTTCTCGCAGAGACCATCAATACTATCGCACACCGTTGTGATTTGAGATTAAAAGTTATGAATCATAACTTATGGTTTTGTGAATGCCATTTTATAATAGGTATGTACAGTGTATTATTAGAGTTTAAACACCTACTGACTATTTTCAAACTTAAATGTTAATGACACTGCATTTTCTATAATCATACAGTGGCTTTGAACGATATTTCAATTTTAAAGCGAGTTATGAGTATCAACTACCCTGCAGAGTACCTATTTGCAATAAATTTAAAGATGCTCATAACTTGCTCTTAATCAAAATATCATAAAAATAAAAACAATGCTGTTGCGTTTAAGTCTTAGATCAACTCAAATTATATTTAATTATATTATTTATACCAACTCGAACTAATATTAAGACTAATTAACGAAGCTACACGTGATATACTGAACGTAGACGGAGACAGCAAATGCGGGTGTGGCTCTATGATGTGTGTGTCTTCTTAAAAATATATTACTCTGATAAAATTAATCAGAAATAAAATTATAATGTACAACCATTGATTATAGAATCAATGGCACAACTGATCGTGAACACGTTCGTCGTTGAAAGAGAATTGGTCACCTATTCGACCTTTAGGTATAAAAGAAAAATTACCTATCTCTACCTATATTGACTTAAAATGTTTGTACTTTGTAATATCGAACAATAATAATGCATTCATTGTATAAAATATAAATAGAATATTAGAATACATTTGATTGGTCTCTTATTATATAGTAATAAATAATCACGAAACGTTCCGTCGCAATAAAAAAAATGCAACAGTTTATTTTATATAATAAATATTGATTGTAAATATGGGAAGCTTTCGTTTTGGCCGAATAACCCAAAATTGCATATCTTTTGGGCAAATGTATGTATATTATTCGGTTGAAATGGTCTCCTATTTATGATATATCTAATAAATCGTTTGGTCGAGCTTTATATAGTTTTATATAGCTTTATATAGCTTTATATAGCTTTATATAGCTTTATACAGGGAGTAACAACAAGGTCTAAAAAATATTGGTGTTAAACGTATGACAAAAATTGTGAAAATTATATGGATCATAAATAATTTAATAAATATATTCGTATCAGAAAATTCCCAAAAATATATTACGTTATAAATTAATTTACTCCAAAAAAATATTTAATATATTAATATATTAAATAATTGATTTTAAAAATTTCTAAAAAATAAACTACTAGACTTAGATTCTGTTTTATCATCACAATCAGAAATTATCTACGTTTTCAACCTTTTAAAAGTTGTGATTTCAGGTATACTACGAGTATTATACTTATAATACTCTATTTAACTTATTATATTATAATACGCAATACGTATAATATACTACTATGCATATTGTACACTTAATCTTAATATAACAAAAATAAATATAAATTCACCCATATGATATAACATGTTCTACTCAGGTAAGCTTTGGGTCATTTGCACAAATGAATGACGACTTCTATAGAGGGATAATATCATATTGAAATTGTAAATTATTAAAAACTATATTAATTATAATAAATATTATATTTAACACATTATTTAATTTTAATTGTAATATTATAATGTTATGTTTATTTCTTTTACCAATTGAAAAGTTTATAAATCAAAATATTTATTCTTCTATTCCCAAACATCCTTGGTTTAAATTTCTAAGCACCTAATCGTATCCTTCACTCGTCTTCGCATTGGTCATAGCTTACTTCCTCACCATTCTTCTAAACTTAATCTAAACTCTTCTCCTCTTTGTCACGACTAATCGATATGCGATCTTGATCACATCCTTTTCAATTGCCCTTCTTTCATAACTAGTAGACAACTCCTTTTCTCTTTTCTTTCTTCTTTAGGCTATATTTCTCCCGATTCTAATCGTCTTCTCAACTCCCGTTACATCCCTATCATCAGTCCTCTTATCCAATTCATTCATACCGCTGGCTTCCTCATTTAACGCTAATATTTAATTACATTGTCTGTTAATTTTTTTGTCTATTTTCTTTTTTGATACAGAATTATTTTATAATTGCATTGCTATAATTATATTTAATAAAAGGCAAATTAAAAAAAAAAAAAAATAATATATTTATTGTTTTATTAATGACTTTTTTGTACTTTTACATGTTAAAAAAAAATAGACTCTCATTTGAAAAAATACTGGGTATGCCCCTAGTCACTTAAATCATGGTAAATTTAATTGAATGATACATAATAGATATGACAACTTTAAGAGGTCATACATTGGTGAAAATGATAGGAGCTGGACAATTAGTTTATAACTATAAAAACAACATTAGCAGTAAAACTGAAAAGTAAGAAACTGCATTGTGATCATAATATGTTAATGTGCTATTATTTATTAATTATTATAATATATTGCATTATACAATACATATGTATCATATTGCCAAGTTTAATACCAAGAAAATATGAGCATCGATTTTCCCTGTATTTTTTTTTTAACAATTTCGTAATCAACGAGTGTAAAATGTTTTCAATGTAAACACGACATGGCAATAGTTAATATGGGGGAAAATAAAAACGTATAAGGTACTGTTGTGAAATAATTTAAAAACTAAAACAAAATAAATAATGCGATTATAGCTAAAAAACGAATAATCTTCAAAAATTGTTTGATACATACTCGAATTTATCAACTTGTGAAAATGTTTAGAATGAAAACAATTCACACAACAAAATATGCGTATACCAGTATGCCATTATCCTGGCAACCTGAATTAAAAATGTTGACTTCCCACCGTGCTAGGAAAGTATAACATGTGCCTATTATAGTAGTTTGTAACTTAAGTCCTGTAACTTGTAATTTAATTATCGAAGTGACGTTTATTTGTATATTGTATCTTGGCACCTCGAAAGTCTTCACTTTCCATCACACGATTTTAATTTCCCCCCATGTTAGTATTTTTTTTAAACGAGTTGTAAATTATAAATGTTACGGTTCTTGCAATATTTTAGAGAGATGGTATCTATTGCACCGATTGTATTAGGTACTTGTAATTTTGGCCACTAATAAATAAGTACATTTGAGTGCGCGTGAAATTTACGCCAAAATATAAAAATATAACACGTATAATGTTGCACTACAACAGAAAACAAAAATGAATATGTAACCTGCGCCACATTTTCGACTTAAATTTTTGAAAATATTGTACAAATAGTTGGAATTATAAATGAACATAACGATAAACTGGAGTGATCAACCAACTAGGTAGGTATAGAATGAAAAATGTATCAAAGTAGAGAAAAGTTATGGAAAATATACATGATAAAACCAAGTAAGGTACCTACTACAAATATAAATTTCTGTTAGGTTTTAATTATTTTATTCACATAAAGTACGCGTACAATTATATACATTTGTTTATAATTAAAATATTACTTATCTATATAAATAAATTAAAGTATCGCAAATCACAATTTTAATAAGGTAAATAATGAAGCAAATTACTTAAATTAATTTTTAGATGCAAATTACTTATATATATATATATATATATATATATATATAAATATGAATATATTTTTATTTTTTGGGTTGTTCTTGAGGCCAAATTATGTCGCCCGTATTATAAGGTGGAATTAACCATAAGGCACTAGATTAGTGGTTGCCAAACTTTTTTTTTACTCGCTACGTTCTCAAAGCATGACCAATCATAAAGAACCACCGCCGTTTATTGGGATGCAATTTACTATTAGATCAGATAATATTCTGCAAAGGCCCTTAAAGGCCCTATAATTAAGTATTTCCCAAAAATCAGAGGATCCAAACTCAAAGTTGAAGATAAAACTATAGAATCATTTTTCTGCTCCAAAGGCCAACGAAGGAGATAAAAAATTTTTAAAATAAAAAAAAAACACATAAGTTTCAAATTGGAGAGCAATTGGTTACCTATTTAATTCGCGCGAGCCGTGCCCGTTTCAAATATAATATTATGTCTTTTAAAATCGAAATGATAATTTATTCATTCTTTATATACCAATCATCTATATCTAAGTAGTAGATTATATAACTGGTCCTAATCTTCTGATCGGATATTTATACTTCTACATAAATATACTGTTTATAGTACGATAGTTAAAACAACTACCTACAACACTTGAAACTTGTGTATTTGTGTGTCTATGGTTTTTGTAGGTACATATACATTATATTCGTGACAGTAAAGTGTCATTTAATTTATTTGTGTTGTTAGACTCATTTTTTATTGCGGTTCATAAACTGTTTTTATTTCTATCATAAACTTTTATGGCAAACGCCGTGACGTTCAGTGGAACATAAAACTGTTCACCGGTAAACTACCTAATTACCAATGTTCATAGCTCATAGGGAACGCGCGAACAATTACTTTATCCATTTATTTATTGTCGTAAGCTTAAAAATGCATGTGAAGCTTCAATAATTATCATGCAGTGGATGCGAGCTCCTATGTATTTATGATGGGTAGCTGATAATATTTTTATGTCAGCGTCGTCGTTTAAAAAATTATCATAATGTTTACAAACAGCATAAAATATGATATTTGTCTATGTCCAATGAGAAAATGCGACATACTGCGTGGAACCGATCTCGATTGCTTAGATTGCAAAGGGATGCGCAGAATAACCGATTTTCGTCAGGGTGCAGCACATACAATACAATACTACTGAATATACATAATATACAATTAATAGAATAGTATATCTATAGTATTAGCAAAATATAAATAACAATGGCACGGCATGTAAATGCAATAAAATAAGTAATTACTTCACAATAACACTGTGTAAAATATAATTTTCAGAAGTAGTTTGAAAAAAAAAAAATTGGATTATATCACGCCACTATAATATATTAATTTCATATTATAACGCTATTACTTTATTAAGTAAGTACGTGTATAATACTACTGAGAATTATTGTAAAAAAAAAGTAACATTATACATTTTTACCAATAAAAATATTGATATTATATTATTATTATCATTATTATTATTATTATTATTCATACCTTTGTAGTTCACAGCATTAAAATATTATTAACGCCATATTTACGTGTCATTTACTTGGTTCGCGCACAAATTTATTGTTTCGAAAAAATTATACGGTAGTACTTGTATCGTAGTATGGCTTTTTAATAATTGATAAATAATAGGTTTATAATTCATGATCTACAAGATTATTATTAACATAATAGTATTCAGTATTTAATTATTAAAACATATTGCATTATGATACATAACTAATACTATGATTTAATTCCCATATTGATGTAACTAGGTAATCGCATACCTACTTAGATAGTATTCCGAAGACTTCATCTTTCAAAAATATGTATAATATTTGTAATAGTACTAAAATTTAATAAATATATTCTTTGAATATTGTGCATATTAAGTAATTGGCACTGATAAACGATAAACTATATATTGATTATTATAGTTATTTATTAATTATTTTAGATATTATTCATATTAATAAGTTTTTATTTTAAGTTGGACTTTAATTTATAGTCTATACCTTCATGAATGATAAAACGTAATTATTCTTTTATAAATAAACAGTTTAATAAAATTAACGGATATTAACAAACGATTAATACTTAAGTCAAGAATCTTATAATATATTTGTGATACATGCATTTAACATTATTTAAAACATCAACATTTTTTTATTTAGTTGTTTATTCAGCAGACATTATTATTTATGAGGACTTGGACAACAAATTGGAGTATTGGGCTATATTATAATTGTTTTTATTTTTATTTTTATTTTTTTTATTATTGGAGTATTAGCTAGGTACTTACTATAGGTACTTTAATATATAATACATATTGTTGTACTTATGTACACGTTTTAGGTAATGTGGCAATCTTACTAAAATAACAATTTATTTCCTAAATAGTTAGAATATATAGATTATAGAACACACTTCTAAAGTTTCAACAAATAAATAAATTATAACTTTATTAAGTATGAATATATGATTATAATGTAAGTAATTCAAAGTTTACTAATAATATCAAATTATAGAATTATATTATCTCAAAGTAGATGTTCAAATATTCTTCCAAAAAATCTTTTTAAAATTATTTTACCCAAGATGTATACATCTAAAAGGCAAATAATATATAGGGCTCTCCAGGGTTAGCGGGGTAGTTAGGCAGGTATAGTTTACTGAAGTTGGTATATGTTCCTGATACATTGCTTCATGATAATTAATTACTGACAATACAATATTATAATTATATCGTAAAATATAATTTATTAGCATTTTATAAATTTATAATTTATTATTATCGATTTATGTTTGTAGACTGGGCAATCCCTGATACATACAAAAGTTAATAGAGCTCATGAAAATGTGTATAATCGACAATCGTTACTAGTTCATAAAATCATAACTATTATAGTTATAGATCAAATATTATATTACGAATCGGTATAAATCGAGCATTCGAGCCAGGTATCTACATAAAAACCGTAATATAGATTTCCAATATTACCCATCTGACAAATATAAATTACAATATAATTATTATAAGCATTATAGGCATATTATTTATAAAATGTATTATCGCTCGGTACAAAGTACCTACAAAATATAATATGTGCTTCGGAACAGCATTGTTCTTAATTACTTCTTATGTAACATATTATTATAATCACTTTTCGTAGATTTAAAAATAGAACTTGTTTGTAATTAATATACGAAATAAGTACTCGATATTTATATTTAAAGAACGTTCTATGTTCTATCTATAAAATTATATATTATTGTATTTACACAAGTACTTAAACAAAATAACTATTCATTGATATAACTATGTAAAATATATAAGTAAATATTGCGCAGAGTCACGTGAATATTCTGTATAAACAAATTAAAAATTCAAACGATCGAGGTTGAATTTTTCTGTATGGATGGGTATGTTTCTCGTACATTGTCGCTCGGATTTTACTCCGCCCACCTGTAAATACATTACTATTAAAATATTCTATGTTTAAAAAGGGTAATTTTATTGTTTTATATAAATACATTTTTTTTTTATATTAATAAACATTTATATTCTAAGCTTATGTATTGATCCTGGTCGATTTTCAAATATATTAACACCAAAATAAACATTTATAAATTATTATTTCTTGTTTAAAAAATCAATATAGGACTATTATAGGTATATTTAAAACTTTTTATTTAGAAATTTCAATGTATACAATCTTCACGTTCTCAAAGTACAATAATTATTTCTTAGATAACTTTAAAAAATAAACAAGAACAATTTTTAAAAAGAAACTCTACACTGGAGGTGCTTCAAGCTTTGATGATATATTTTATTTTATAAGATGGCTCATAGTTTATTTTTTAATTTTAACTACCAATATTTACGTATTTCTAAGAAATTAGTGAATATGTGGATTAAATAGATCACAGCACCGCATGTTACCCTTAAGTTGTCTTAGAGATTGGCTTGCTGGGATCGTTAGAGAAAATAAGAGTGGGAGGATAGACTTAAAAAATCAAAGCTATAATAATAATTATAATTGATACAATTTTTAGGAACCTTATAAGTTCAAAAGTATATTATTAATTGGAAAAAAGTTATATTGACGAATACAATTAATAATATGGCTACAACATGCTTAAGTATCGACAATATATTGAATTATATTATTTTCACAAGTAGGCACTCGTTTTTACAAACAATTCAAAGTTAATCTACAATACTTTGTTTATTAATATTATTATACACCCGTAGATCTACAATTTTTTTCTAATAAAAATTATGATTTTTTTTATCTTGCGGGACATTGTTTAACAATTCATTGTCTCAATAAAATACATACGACATACTTACCATACACCTATGAATTGTCGTCAGACTTGCACGCGTTCGACGTGTGTAAATGTGTAATAAATAATAAATAATAACTTAAAAACAACATCAAATAAGTATATACTTACCAATATAATGACAGTGATTCGCTCGAATCATGATCAGGTCCATTTTTAAGGTTAAACCCGCGAAATTTAATTGCTTACGTTCGTGTTTTATTCCTAAATTCTAACCTTATATGCAGTAAATAGGACTATATTTTACAATATATTACGCGTTATATAATACAAGCGTATTATTATTATGTTGTCCGAAAATTATTAATTTAGAAAATACACATATTACAAATATTATGTATAGGTATAGATTAATATATATATATATATATATATATATTGTATACATGTGATTATATTATATATTATTGCAGTAACCCTGGTGCAACTCGATCAAATTACACGATTATATATGTATAATATATATATATGTATATAATTAAATTTATATAAACATTAAACCTATACCCATTATTCCTTAGTGTATGATATAATAATGATGTAATATATATTATTGTTGATTGTGAGCGTAATCGCTAATTTTAAATCATTTTTTGTGACATAAGTTTAACCATCATGCAACGTCATTTAAAATTGTCTAAAGGGAGAACAAATTATCTTAGGTACTTGTAATATTTGTATCCTCGTTTCAACATGATTAGAGAGAGGGATAACTCTTCCTAATCGTGCACGAATGTGCACCGTACAAAATGATGTATAATGTTAATGTATCTATTTTTGTTTTACAGTGTTATGCAACTCACAATCTACAAACGCGACAATTCTATTTTTCAAAATAAAATATTATACATTGTACCTACGTTTATAGCCCGGAAGTATTTATCGACATTTTTATACATTCATAAGTGCAATTAAAGAAAACTGTCGTTAAAAACAAATTCTTCTTTACCGCGCTTAAACCTAGGACCACGAAAAAAACCATTAAAAATTAAAATATTTCATAATTGTGAGTTTTCCACCATAACTGAAAGTGACGTTGATATTATCGTAAAAAGTCCTGGAAGGTTGAACTTATTGACGTTATCAAAAATTTGAATGCAAATTTGAGAACACGATATATTATAACGTACAGTGAACGAAAACTAATCATATTTTACTATCACTGAATTAGTGAGGGAACAAAACAAATGAAGTAT
This sequence comes from Diuraphis noxia, assembly GCF_037042655.1. Classification (NCBI taxonomy): domain Eukaryota; kingdom Metazoa; phylum Arthropoda; class Insecta; order Hemiptera; family Aphididae; genus Diuraphis; species Diuraphis noxia. Next base: position 20,129,612 of record NW_028301712.1, on the reverse strand, counting down.
AACACACGTCATAACTATTATAAGAGAATAAATTCAGTTATTATAAAGTAATCGATCATTGTCAAAATAGACAAATAACATCAACATGATTACTCAGAAAAACATACAACACCAACTCAGCGAATACTTGGTAGTTGGATTCATATAGATATTAGGTACGTAAGGTTAATAAATAGTGGTTTTTGAAGTGTACCCATAATTGCGTGCACCAAAAAAGTGTCACCACTCAAAATGTGTGATATATTTTTGATATAACTAATACCAGTGCTTGAATTCAGAGGCTATATGCGAGAAGAGAGAGTCCTCTTCTCAAAAAAAATATATATATATATTTATGGATATCTAATTCAATCATTATTGACTAATACTATTAAATATTACGTGACGCTTATTCATAAAATCGTGCACCATATAAAAAAAATGTTATTCAAGATGCAATTAAAATATTTTGAATTTTTGATGCATAAAAAACCTAATTGTAAAAACAGTGAGGTTGCTCGCATATATTCGACACTATTATCGGCTGTCGAGTGTACCTCTTTATTGAATATTAACTGTGATGGATATTGTGTTAAATTCATTTATAAACATTGCATACGAAAAACGAATCTGATCGTAGACAGCTGACAGCTTGTAAGGCGTAAGCCTACATTTCTAAAGATATTTTTTATAAATATTTATGTATATTGATAATAGTAAACTATTTTTCCAGTACCTAGTATTTAGTAATACGGAAGCTTAAACTGCTTAAGACCAAAAACAAATTGCATAATATATTATATAATAATAGTTATGATGTTATTTAATTTTCATAGAATATTGTTATAGCTGTTTTAACTTAATTAAAGTTATAAATTAATACTGACGCACTGCAGAACGTTGTATATAATTTCGTATCTTTGTGGTATTTATATAGCTTAAAATTTATCTGAATATTTTGAAAATGTAATTATGTACCTAAATAACACCTAATACTAAATAATAATGAACGCAGTGTGCAAAAAATGTTTCAAATTCCTGCGAATGTTATATATAAACATTTTTGTGAATAATCAATATTGTCAACATTTGAACATATAATCTCTAAATAATAAAATGTATACTGGGTAATTCAAGCATGCTCATCCCTATTTTTCTTTTAATATATTGAATTTGTAAGATTATGATTTTTGGAGTTTTTAAATATACTTAAAACCCATATTTTCAAATTTGTGAGATTATTCTTACTACTTGAGAAGAGTCCTGTCGCAATACAAACTACAGTTTTTCTAATAAAAACTCCCTTTTTTTACTGTAAATTGTTTAAAATTGTTTAATGGATAATTTTTTTGAAAATGTTAATACTTTTAATTCAAAATTTGAACGAGTAATTTCTTAACTACATAAATTGGATCTAGTATTTATTAAGCTTGGAGATCGTATTTACAAATAATATATGTTGGTCACTGATACATTAATGTTAATTATTAAAATGTTCGAATTATCATAATCCCTTAGGTATAATATATTATCTTCCAAAACTATTATCCTTATAATGCGAAGTTAACTACTCAAAAACTAATCGTTTGAATTTTGATATAAATAAGTAAACATTTTCATAAAAATAACACACTAAATAATATATAGTAAAAAAGAGGAGTTTTTACATGAAAAACAAAATTTTTTATCACCATTGGAAATGCCTTAAGTAACATAAAAAATCTCAAGAATTTTAATATATGGACTTTTAGCATATTTAAAAATGTCAAAGATCAGATTTTAATTAACTGCGTTATTGAAAAAAAGGGGGGAAATGTTTGGTAAATCACCCTGAATATATACGTGTATGTTTGAGATTTTTAGTTTTATTTTAGAACACCTTATAAGGAATCTTGTACCTATATTGTCTTATACTTTATAAGGACATTTCATAAATTTTTAACTACATTTAATTGTAATTTTGTGTGAATTTGACGAATTTAGTCAAAATTGAAATTCTATATACTTTGATCGCTTAGTTTTTTAGGAACTCGTAATTTTTTTATCTCACTATATAAGTATTTATAACAATTATAACAATTAACAATTATAGACAATTTAATTCTATTTATATTAATATCACAATATTATACATATTAATATATTATATATTATTGTATCTTAGAAAAATGGAAAATAACCGACTGTCTAATTGTATTGCATTCCAATCTAATTTGATAATTTACTCATTTTCATTTTTAATTTGTCTAGTTGAATTTTAGGACTCGCCCTTAATGACCTCAACACATACAATATTACAATCCATTGTGTTGGAACAAACAAAATTTGGTCAACATAAAATGACGGACGATAATACGTCAGACAGGATCGTTTAGTGTTTTTTTTTAACATACAATATTTAAAAATACCTTATCTAAATTACAACTATTAATGTATTAGAACCGCATAATATAGTAAATTATGTGACGCTTTTGTCACTCGTAACGATATCAAATATACGCGTCTATTTATAAATACTATTACCTGAGTATGATAATTACTATACATAAATCATATTATCTGTATGTTTTAATCCATTAAAAAACATAAGCACATCATATTATATTCTAATTTTAGTAAATTTTATCCGATAAATGATGATCCTATAAAATTTGTCCTTAACAAATTTTATGTTAAATCTCTTACATAAATGTATAATATACCTATGCTGTATTAGCCAACTCCCTTTGAATGTTTCATCAGTGAACGCAATTATTCCTTTAAATTTAAAATTAAGGGGTTATACATAGGCAATTTAAATGAAATTTAGAAAACATTTTAATTCAACATTCAAATGGACTTAAATGAATTTTTCAAATGTTTTAGAAGATTATTTTGAATTTTATTGAAATTTGTATGAAAAATATAACAGTAATATTTTGTTTGATGTAAAATATTTTATCCAAATTGTCTTCTATGGTGTGTTTGAAATTTGAATCTTATTCTTTTAATCATTTTAACATATTATTATATTAATATTACTAACTTTACTGTTTCAATCAATCAGTATAATTAACATAAGTACATACTAATGTTATGTATAAGAAAAACAATAATAGATTATTATTTCTGTATCAAAACCTAAAATATTGCGCTGAAAGGAAGATATCTAAGTAAAATTGTTTTGTAACTATTATTCACAATGTTTCATAGAGTGTATTGAATTTTTATAACATAATTAAGTTAAATATGTATATAATAGGTAACAGATTAGAAGAATATAACTTTGCCCATCCAAGAATAATTAACCTCAATAAACTTTTTAAAGTCGTGATCAGAAGAATCAGGAGTGCTTCATAAATGCCAATGTAGTATATTTCAATGCAATTAATAAAATTGCTTGTGATATGACGAAATAAAATGTATATATAGGTAAATAATATCAATAATATATTTTTATATTTTATACCTAGTCCTAAATTATTTTATCAGTTCTTAAAGGGGTTTTCATCGGTTATAAAAGTGAGAATAATATACTTCATGACGCCATAACTGAGCTATAATCAATATTCACGTGTCCACGCATAAAATTCACAAAAACAATTTAATGAAATGAGCTAATTATGTTTGTATGATCGCTCAACATTATAGTAATATATGATCACGTTCACGTATATAATGAATGCAGTTTAATTTCCTTTGGACAAAAAAAATTAAATTACACGTGTTTTCTATACAGGGTGATTTTTTTTATCATGAACCATTCATTATTTCAAAAAGTATCAATGTTTTTGAAAATATTTTTTTACAAAGTTTCATGTTATTAAAAAAAAAAACGTTTTTATTAAAAAAATATGTTTTTTAATATTTTTTATCCTTATAATTTTTTAAGTTTTCACTTTTTTGAATGACAACCTAGAGTTTTAATTTCATATTCCAAAGCAGAATATTTTTCTAAGTATTTTGATGCGTAAAAATCGAATTTTGGACGAGTAGTTTATGAGTTATAAGTATTTAAAGTTTAGATTGGCGGAGTGGAGTGTTACGGGGTTACCCCACAAAATGTTTGTCCACTACTCCGCTTGTCTAAACTTAAAATACTTATAACTCATAAACTACTCGTCCAAAATTCGATTTTTACGTATCAAAATACTTAGAAAAATATTCTGCTTTGGAATATGAAATTAAAACTCTAGGTTGTCATACAAAAAAGTGAAAAACTTAAAAAATGATAAGGATAAAAAATATTAAAAACATATTTTTTTAATAAAAACGTTGTTTTTTTAACAACATGAAACTTTGTAAAACATTGATACTCATTGATGATCAAAAACATTGATACTTTTTGAAATAATAAGTGGTTCATTATAAAAAAATCACCCTGTATACTACGAAGATATTATTTCAAAATAACACAACGCTTTGATATCTACACCGTACAACGATAGTAAGTAAATAAATAAATATAACATTTAAAAGATACTAAAACAATATAAATTTTAAAAAAACAGTAAACAATACACGATTAAACGACGTGTACCTATGTAGTACGCGTTCATCTATATTTAGGTATATTCAGCAACATTTTATAATATTAATGATAATACATTGTTTCTTAAGTCTATCTTAGTATCTTTTACTAATTTTTCATTTCTGTGGGGGGGGGGGGCTTGACTCAACAAAAATACATTTTATAAAACTAATAATTTTTTTATATTTCACTCAGAAAGCTGACTTTGATTTAATCACATATAGATTTAACCGTTTATTCAACTGTTTAAATGATTTACGTACAACCATTTTCGCGATTATGTGTTTGTCTCGATTATTGTAATTTATTTTTAAAAAAATATGGCAACCTATTCCGTGAACTACTTGCGAAAAAAAATATTGTAAGCAACGTCGGATAACATCGGATGGTCCCACGCAATTGTATATTAAAAATCAAAGGAAAAAGTAATATAATACGTATAATACAGAAGTTTATTCGCTCATTAGGTACCTATTTGCAATTTTTTACTTTATATATTGATTTAGTTTTGAACCAAGTAGTTAAATTCACTTGGGTTTGTTCTTATTGTTGAAGATGATTTTAAAATAATTTAATATTTCTCGGAAATTTATTTATTTATAGTAAATATTATATTTGTCGTGTTTAATGAATATATTAACAATAGATATTGAATGAGTGATTATAAATATTTTTTATGCATCAGTCATGCGTTATTAACACACATTACAAACAACAACTTCAGATGAATGCAAATGTCATAATACTCAGATTACATAATTAACAATGATGTACTATCATCATGTAGGTTACATTGATTTACACAATTAAATAAATGTAACAAATTTTATAAATTGAAAACAGATCGAGTTGGTGTAAGTACATAACTGTTAAAAAGTATTGCAACTGTATGTATGTAGGTACTTCAAACAATTAATGCTCGAAAACAAAAATAATATGATGTGAATTGAACTCATTAACTCGCAGTTATTATGCCCTGTATTTACTGTATATAGAACATATTATACTTTTGCGTTTGGTAATAATTATCGCACAACGCCTAAAATGTAATCCCTAAATTTTCTCAAAAGTCATGTTTCAGCACTGTAGATTATGTGACTAAAATAAAATTAGACATAGCTATATAAGTAGATAATAAGAACATTATAATACTACGCGGCATTACGTGATCCGTTAAATTAAAATCACAGTTTGTACCTATTATCTTTCTAAAATCCTGTTTTACGTAAGTACAGTGTAAAGCACTAATACAAAATATTCATCAACCATATATTCATCACTACTCTTGATCCTTACATCAACTCACTGACAATAGTAATCAGTATAATAGACTACAGTTAATTACACATTGTATTCCTGTATAATATATTCAATAACCTTTTTCCATCCGTCCCAAAAGTTAAAAGTGGTGATGAAGACTTCAAGAGAAGACTCGAGCTTGCAATATTAATTATCATAATATTATACGAGATACGACTTTTATACTTGGTCAAAAACGAATGCGCAACGCTATTTTTAAAATGGTTGGAGGGAGAGCTATATTTTTTATAAATGAAGTCTAGCAGCTAATTTATTTTTTTTCCAAATTGTTCAATATTTTTCAGTTTATACAATTATTCCACAATATGTCTATGACCAATTGTAAAATAGTAAATTGTAAATCAATATTACATTTTAAACTATCTAAGCTGAAATCAAATTTACATTATTTAATTTTAAATTAAAACTTTTGTAAATTATTATAACTTATTTGCTGAATGCCGTGAAAAAATAATTATCTGTAGATGTTTAATATGATTTTGTAAATTGTAATGCTCATTGTTCAAGGTTTTAAAGATTAAATATTCAACCCCCCCCCCCCCTAACAATCAAGGCCCAGGGATGCATCAGTGTATACGTTGGAATATTATAATAACATAATTTATATTAGCTTGATTTGAAAATCTACGTCTGAAACGCGTTAAATTTATACAAAGCTGTCCAATGTTTAGTGGTTCTGTGTAAACATTACTACCGGAAAAATGTATTTTTTAAATATAATTTTTAGCCGACCGATGTTTTAGTGGAAAGAAAATAGTATAATTATATAAATTTAGTTTATTATGCTCGTGAAAGGTGTAATTTTATAATTAAAGTTTTCTGTACAAAACATCGTTTTTGCAAGATTTTATTTGAAAATTATACTAAATTAAGCGTATTACGGCGTATGATAACTACTCATGTGGTATTTTCTTCTTACGATATGTTACCGGTTTTTAAAAAATATTTCGATTTCTATTGAACTAGTTGCACATCTTTGTAAATATTTTATGGTTTCTTCCTAACCACAAGTTTTGCAATACATTATTATTACCGTGCATAGTTATTATATAAATTTACAATAATAATAAGAGAGCACAACAGATATTATTATTATTGTTTAATTATTGCCAGATAACCATATTTAATGATTAAATCGTAATAATAATATTATTAAATAAAAAAAATGTTAAATGTAAAACAAAAGTATTATACTCCATGGGTGGTATTCGTAATATCTCTTCTTTTAGAAAATCGTTTGTGACGTTTGTTTTTTTCAACAATTTTCCTGTTCCACGAATCAGATAGTAATATATCCTTAGCATTCTTCTTTGAATACCTATTGATCAATATTGTGAAAAAGTGATCACACGATGACGATATCATACTAATATTTAATGTTTAGTAATTGTTAGTTCTTAAATTAACTAGACATTATTAACTACCTATATGTACAAAAACAACGACCAACACAATACGCATACAAGTACATACAATCAGTTGTGATTGGGATACCCGGAAACGAGAAAGTATAGACACGATACCTAACGAAGCCACCACATCACCATTATTCATACAATCAACACATCATGCGCATTCGAAACTTTTAACACAATCCATCAGAAAATAGTGGAAAAATGGCAGTATTTTTAGGAAAAACTTCCTCTCTCCAACAAATTAAGAAACCTAAAGTTATTATTATGTTTAATTCGAATCCAACGATAAATCATTATATACGAAAAACGGTTTGTCAGGGTTAGGTTGAGTTAGGTTTGGTCAATCAGATCTTATGTTGATTATATTTCAACAAGAAATTTTTTATTGCTAATATGGTTTTTTGAATTAATTTTTACCAAAAAATCATATTAAGATTTGAGAGGACGCTACATCCGCATAATATGTTGTTTCCGTCTTACAAATGTAAAACATTGCACAAACCGTTTTGCTCGGGAAAAAACTACTCAAGCTGTAATCTAAGCTAAGCAATCAAATGTCCACACTATACAGAAGAGAATATTTACAGTGCAACGTTGTTTTTATTTTTTTCGATATTAGAACTAAAAAAAAAGTTTTTCAAGTTTGAAAAACTCAAAAACAATGAATTCTTAAACAATAAGAACTTTTTTTGTATTTTTCATATCGAAAAATTAAAAACAACCTTGTACTGTAAATATTCTCCTTCTTTATAACGTGAACATTTGGTTGCTTAGCAAGAATTACAGCTTGAATGGTTCTTCCCGCGCAAAACAGTTATCGCAATGTTTTGCATTTGTAAGACGTAGACAACGCATGTGGGTGTAGCGTCCTCTTAATCGAATATTGTATACAATAATAATTTATCGTTAAACTCAAATATTTAACACATTCATTTCAGCGACTTACTCTATGACGAGGTGCACTAGATGTCGCCTACTGTATGACATCTGGTTACTTGGCCACAGTTTGTCGTTTTTCTTTCGATTGCATGCTCTGCATTTTTACTTTTGATCTCCTCAAAGTTTTAGCTCGTACAGATGTTTAACCATAAAACACTATCGAAGTTGAAAATTGAGTTATACTGTGTTCTACTATAAAAAATAAGCAGGTACACAAAAAAATTAATAAATGTGAAATTAAATATTAATGCATCGTAACCACCAGAATATAACCTTCTACAAAAGAGGCTTGGTTTTAAATGTGGTAGGTAGTTATTAGTTTCTAAAGCAAAATCAAGTACCAACTTTTCTATAATAATATTAGGTTCCATCTCCGCTGAATTGTATAATCAAAGATTATTTCTAAGTTTAAATATTACAAACGTATATGAGATAATACGGAATATCATATTTATTATTTATAACATTGACATTTTAATGCGAACTCAATGTATCCACATAATATCAAATGCAATTTTTAAGAAACAGTTGAGGATTCTATGAAATCAGATATACAGTCGAGACGGCGGTTAAAATGATAAACAGCTTGTTGGATATAAATTATAAATACGTCATATTCTCGGAAAACCTGTCATTCTGGGAGACTGATAAAATCAAACTTTGTACGAACATTCTCCGAAGAATATTTTAGATTTAATTTTACATAATGTGTTAGTATAATAATGGTTAATATTATACTATAGCAGAACATATTATAATATTATGTTTTATATTTTAATACGATTTACATAACATATAATTATTTAATATGTTTGCAGGTACTCCGAGTCTTTGAATAATATTCGATTCCATAGAATTAACTAAATATTATCAAACCGCCAAGAGGATTATGAACACATAATATATTGTTTTTTGGGTATTATCAATTTTTTAGAAACCATACCCTTTAGCCGTCTCCAGGACTCCAATTCAGTAATAACTAAATAGTATTAAAATTCGCATACGGAAAGTCTACATTTTTATTTCAGAATTTATTGAGTTTGCGTAATTTCACATGATTTAACAAATTATATTCTACTTCAAAAGAACACGAAAAATCAATAACGATCAAATCTTACGGAACTTAATATTTTATTTAATCATGATGGTAACTGGTTACTCCAAGACAAAATTTATGATATTCGACCTTTGACGTCTGAGTTGTCCATAATTCCTTTAATTTACCGTCAATTATTATTTCGATTACTTTCCTCTGAGTAAAAACTAATGCAAAAATATACTCAAGTACCTTAAAAATATTCAATATTTAATAAATCTTAGTTTTAAATTTGTTTTGCGTTTTCTTGAATATCGAATAATTTTGCCAGCATCATGTATACATGAATAATAATACATTATAGTTATTAGTTTATAATTTTAATATTTAAAGTAATTATTATTGTTACTATTTACATTTTATACACATTTTTTTATTATTATAAAGTTTATTTGACATACAAGGTCATCAAACTTATTAATAATATAATAGAAAATATAACAAATATGATTGGTAAGATTAAATTAATTACAACATTTACAACAAATTACAGTAATTTAAATCGATAAATAAATAAATAATGATCCAAGAAAGAATAATTAATTAAACTAGGTGTAGTATTTTCCTTTTTTATTTAATTTTTTGATATTTTTAGGGTTGAGAGGGGCATCGTGAGGACGTCCACGTTTGAACGTTAGAGGGTAATTTTACGCACATAATTATATATAATATTTTGTGGATTAATGTATATTAACGGTTGACCATTTAACTTTTTTTTACCTTTTTTCGATTTTAATAATTAATGGTTTAAAACAACTTGGAAAAATACATGCACATATTAATATGTCGTTTATTGGCTTACGTCATTAAAGGCGATTGTTTAAAATGTTGATGATAATCTATAATGTATCACAGTGCGACGAAATTTCGTAACTGAATTAGGTAATATTTTACAAAACATCGTGTACTCACGTTGAAAATGCCTTGAACAAATCGACGAAAAAATCGATCTAAAAATCAAACTTAACAAACCGCAGCTTATGTAAGTTATACATTTTGAAAAACCCATTTTCGTTTTTAAAGCATTAAATACATAGCACTTATAACCTGATTTTCGTCGGTTTGAGTTGTTAAGTACGGTGTACCTGTTTACGGTGATCTCTCGTAGTGTACACAGTCGTAAAACAGTCAGGGAATAGAAAAAGAAAAATTATTTATTACTGCATCTTTGTTTCTGCAAAGATGTTTTTTTTTTTGCATATACAATCATTTACTTATTCTACTAAGTGAAATAGTGTGAATTCGTTCCCTGAATATCCATCCATAGGGTATTCACCCATTTAGTATAGATAATAACAGTTGTTACTATTGATGGCAATCGCCCTCCAAAGTTCAAAATAATATATAAGGTAATTATAATAATGATACTTGACGAGAAGACCCAGACCTATGTACAACTTGTGGGGAAGCTTTAACTGTTAAACATATCCTCCTATACTGTCGAAATTGCGCAGACACCAGAACAGCCTTAAGTATACCTGAGCATCTATATGAAGCACTAGGACCCGATCACGAAAACACTATCAAAATCATAAAGTTTCTTAAAATAACCAAATTGTATAACCTTATCTGACATTTGTAATTTTTTTTTATTTTTATCTTTCACTACCAATGCTGTACTTATATATTTTAACGTTATACCTTTATAAATAATCTACATTATTCATAATGTTATTTAGCACCTAATTTAATGTTTACATTGTACAATTTTCCAATAACCTTAGTTGTTGCGGCTCTAATAAATAAAAAAATTATACTTGACGTCGTCTAAGTACGATTTATAAGTTTATACTCGGACAACAATGACAGTGTAATAAATTAAAAACGATGAACCGTACATTATGAGAACTTCTTGCGGCGCAAAAATATAGGCAACTTATTTAGCTTTATTGATGATATGTTCATCGTTGCTAGTCGTAACATTACAGAGCGATATGAACCGTAAGATCGTTGAACTATTGTTAAATAATATTAGTGAAATTTGAATTTAAACATATGCGTTCGATTGTCGAAATCATTATTTGTTAATTCTCAAACACTTTTAAGTTGTTATAACCAACGTAAATAATATAAATGTTAAGTGTTTGAGAATTAACGAATAATTATTTCGACAATCAAACGCATATGTTCAAATTCAAATTTCACTATATAATATTATTTGACAATAGTTCTACGATCTTACGGTGTAGTTTCATACCGTTCTGTAATGTTACGTCTAGCAACGATGAACTTATCATCAATAAAGCTAAATAAGTAGCATTTATTTTTATATCATTTATATTATGTACGTTGGTTATAACAACTTAAATGCGTAAATTTTTTTTTGTAATGTTCCAGGGGGTAACACGGTCAACTTCACGTCAACCGATTTTCGATTAGAAAAGCAGACACAAGAGTTTTTTTTTTGATTTAATGAAACATTGACTGTTCAAAAACGTTCAGTATAACGTTCAGGATCATTTTACAATCTCAAAGATTTTTTTTAAATTACATACGACTTTTTTTTTTTACATATTAGTTACGAATTGCACCGTGAATCATCCGGACGTCTGCAAGTAGTCTTTCAGGAATAAACCTAACCAGGAAGTATCGCTCAAATAATTACCTTCAAAAGTCGTTAGTCTATCAATTATACCTATATTTTTATGTAATCGAGCTGGTATATTAAAATTGTTAAGAATTCAAATCGTGGTGAAATTGATTATTTCCACGAACGCGATTAATATTAATAGCCAATCTCATATACTGATATACTGATTACAAAAGAAATATAATTAACAGATAATTTTTAATAGCATTTATAATACTTGTCTCTAACAATAATTTATGATGAACGTTGTGTTAAATTTTCAAGTTTTTGACAGACTACTAAAACATTTTACTGATGATAACTAAAAAAAACTAATAGTAATTTTCTCGAAAATGTTATGTTGCATAGAAATTATAAATATAAACATCCTGTGAGGCTGTAAATATGTCATAATGTATAGTTACGCTAAAAACGTTTTTTGAAAACTGGTTTTGAAAATTATTGGGATTTTTACTTTTGAACTCTGCCCCAAGTAGCAAATAGATTCATTTTTCTACCAGAAAAATTCAGATAAGAAAAATCGAAACATTTCCCGAATCCCAAAAAGTGATGGCAAAAAAAAAAATTATAAAACACACGTCATCATAAAATGAACCGTCTCACTTAGAATCTAAAATATATAACTGATGTTATTTTCCCATGCATGTTGTAATGTATTAATTAGCCAATTTCTTATTAAATTATTTTTTTTAATAACACCTTAACTATATATTATTTATATACATTGATGTATATATTGTTAAAACACCCCCTCCTCTTATTAAAAAACCATTAATACTGATATTTTCTTGTCAATGACACATTCATTTTGAATCAGCAGATTGTATACATATTACATACACATAATATAATAAAATACATGGAAAGTAATAAAATAAGATTTTTATTTATTTTTATAAATGGATAAAGTTGAAAACTGTAATTTTAAATAAATGACATAAAAAAATGATATAAAAAATAAATGCTATTTATTTAGCTTTATTGATGATATGATATTTTATATACCTATCTATAATTTACATTCATTTTATATCGAATAGTTCACGCGTTATATTATAATAAAATACTTATAAGTATGTTAGACATTTTATGAGTTTAGAATTCTAGATAATATATATATATATCTAATTCCACTAGTAACCTAATACAGGATCGAGATTAAAAATGTTGACTTGTGCTGTATTTTATATCCAACAATTTTCATATGTTTAGAATATGGTTTTCAGATTGTAAATAGTTTATCGTTATAATATTATATACATTCTTTTCCGGCTAAAATTAGGTACTGCCTAACTGGCACTCTTGACCCCCCCCCCCCCCACTATGGATACATCATTGACTGACGTGGCTGCACATTGTATACATCAATTTATAGATAGAATAATTCATCAAATACACGTTTACCCTTTTACTCTGATTTTTGAACATTGCAAATGTATTTTCTATGTAAACTTCGATTTTTAATGGCATTTAAGGAATTCTTGAAATGACTAAATGAGCATCTTCGCTAAAAACATCAATCCATAAATCATAATATAGTAAAGATAAAGGTATAATTGAAAAAGTTATGACACTTGCTCTTTGTAAAATATGTCGCACGAAAAATCTAAACGAAAAATATAATGATGTTCATAAGATTTGATTTATAAAAAAATTAAAAACAAAAAATAATTGTAAATCTACTAATTTGGATCATAGTCATGGAGATAACAATATAAACTAGGCGTAGTGTTTCTAATCTTGTTTAAAACAGAAAATTAAATTGTTGAAAAATCTAAAATTTTGAAAGAATAAAGCTTTTAAAAATATATTTTTAATGCACAGTAAAGAGCACAATCGAACGGAGGTGGGGAGGTGAGCGTGTTTTGTGAAGCACGCTGTATACACGAGTGCATTTTTTTAATATTATGGGCTATGGCCGCGTGAGTGCTAACTACCAATAGGTAACGGATGTTTAATTGATCACGATAAACTGCTACATTACTGTTGGCACGTACATATGTGATTTGTTTTCTGAAACAATATAATGATATTAGTTTTCTTTTACCTTTTTGTTGCTCTGGTCCTCGGTTAGGTACTCGGTGTTTCGTAGATACAGGCGGCTAACAGCTGGCGGATGACGGGGAAGTAGACAGTATATAATAATATGGTGTATGCACTGAATATGCAATCCGAATGCGTTTCCTGCTGCAGGCCGTCGGTGACGAATACTCGAACATGGAACGCAGACACGGCACGTATAATAAATACTAATGATAATATTATAATGTACGACATTCGGTCCACTCTCGCGATTGTATAATATTAACAACAATATTCTGATACGATGATACAACACACGCACTTGGCCAGTGCTCGAGTACGCGACGGACAGATATTGTTATTATTACACATAAAATGAAATTCGAAAATATTCGCCGAGGGCAGCGTAGTTTTGAGTGTTGGTCGTCGTCGTTTTCGTTTATTCGATGATCGCACGGAGGAGACGATGTCTCCGAAGGGTTTTCGGTTTAGTGCACTAAAATAATATATATTGACAGACTCAATCCGGCCAACGATTTTCGGAAAGCGCCGAAAGCGGTAGAGCTGCTGAAGCACGTGTGAGACGTGCGACCGGCGATCGATTAAGACGTTTACACACGGTCGACGGCGATCTTCTATTCTTAGGAGCGTACGTAGAAAATAATAACAAAACGGAGCCCGACCCGAAGAATTTATTAATCTAAACGTTTATTTGGGGACGCGAGGCACTGCTGCGTCAACTGGTCGTCAGCATACACACGATATCACCGTCGTCATAATATGTCTCTATGTATGTATAATATATTAATATGCATACGTATGTCGTTTCTTGTTTATTATTATTATTATTGCAGTCTCCCGTTCACAATACACACCTACACTGGCTGTGGTACCCATTTACATGTACTAGATGTGTGTATTATATCCGTCCCTCTATTCAGACTAGTTCCTCATTATTACAATGATAGAGTGTGCTGATTTTTTTTTTCAAGTCTTCTATGTCATACGACAAAAATATAACAGCAGTATGTAACAATAAGATGCCGTCGCGACGTTACTATACTATACCTACATTGTATACGTTATAATATTTTAATGCCGTGTTGTATAACTTCTAACACAATCACTAACCATATACTGCGTCCGTGTGGTTATTATTGTTATCTTAAATATGACATAAATATTATTACCTTCAATCGTGATGCCGAGAGTTAAAATCGTTTTTAAAAAACAAATAATAACTGTTGTTGTTGCGCTGTCGTCACTGTTCTCGTTGTTTCTTGGCGTTTCGTCCGTCGTACGGATGACATTATTATTATTATTATTATTACGCGAATCGCATAATATTATATATTATATTATAAACCGAGTTCACAATAACATAATATTATTCTACCTGACACCGTACCGGTATTAGGATTCTCTACGGGTCTCGGACGTCCTGTATTCCTATACTGCGATTCACAAACAGTATATTCCTTCCGAAGAAGCTAGGACACTATAAATATTTATGAGGGGATAATAATTGATACCGAAAAATTATATATTTGTTTCGATGTTGGTGAAAACAAATTAATACAATTTAAAAATATGTTGACAGTATTTAAAAACTCAATTTTAAAACGCTTTACTTATTTAAATTATTGGAACTAAATATTAATTAAGGGGCTCGGTAGCGAATAGTTATTTTAGCCAAAATAGACTAATATTTTTGTTCATTATAGTTCATACTGATTGATCTAGAAATACTTATGAAAACTCATTTAAATTCTTTATTATATTAATTTGTAATCGGTCAGTCCATTTTTCCCATTTTCACTCCCTCCCTTACAAATAAAAATTTAGTTTTTATAATTTGAAATTTAGGAATTTTCAAACGTTGATTATTCCAAGTTAAAATCAGAAATTTTAAAATGTAGACTATATCATTAGAAGATGTAACGAAGATTCATCTGCCACTTAACGTTTGAGACTTGAGTAAACGAAGCAGCTTTGCTCCAAAAGCCACGAGGGATTCAGGGACGAGTCCACCAGGCAAAGGGACAGGTGGGCTATGTTTGTGGGTGGTTTAGTTCAACTACATGTGCCATTTGCTACATTGAAGTGTTGCATACGATATCATCATTTACACATGGCATCATATGTGTCCTTGTTGACGTTAACTGGAATCTTAAACTGACAGAACGGCACAGAACATACCGTAAGATCACGAAACGCAACAAGGCTAGAACGGCTTTGCTAGATAATCGCAGGGATAATGGATCACAACCGTAGAGAGGTATGTTTTGATTCAGGGTGTTAAACTGTTTACTGAAAATCCACTTGAGTGCTTCGTGATCATAACCTTAAGAACTGATAATAATTTGGATGTGGTTCTAATAAATGTCCACACACGTCACGCCATCAGATGACAAAGATGAAAAATAAAAAGAGTTAATTTATGAAATACCTACTGGAAAATATTTTGTAAATTCTTCTTCTTCGTTTCGTGAAGGTTTTTATTTTAAATTAATAATCTTCAGCTTCACTTTTTCTCTAATAAAGAAATGTGTACCGACTCTTCTGTGATTATATATTATTTTTCACAACAAATTATTCTTTCTTCACTTAACCGATAATAGTGAACATATAAACAAATCGTCTGCATCTTGCTTATCATCGCATTCACATTTTCTGTCCTTTTACATTCCTCATTCACATTACCAGCAGTCCTTTAAGTTTCTGATATTATCCAATTGATTAAGTATTTTACATGTTGACTTTGATCAATGACTGTCAGGGAGTATTTTAGAGTAATTATTAAGTTACAGCATAAACAATGAACTACTTATAGAAAACCTTGTTATAATATTCAATAACTAACCAATTATCATAAAAAAACAAATTATTTCATAAAATATGAAGAATATATTTTAGGAAAATAATTTTATATAATATGTAGAGCTTATACCCCAGAATCCCATAATTTCTACCAATACCAAACAGGAAAAACTGAAAAAGAGACGGACACTTGTTAACCATCTCTAAACCTTTGTGATAAATTTAACGAAAACCATAAATATAATATTTCTCTCAGATATCACTAGAAACACCAATCAATATGTAAATAATTACAAGAATACAACAAAAGCCTATAAACTAAAAATCAGCATATATGCTTATGATACTAAATTTGTAACGGTCGTGTTAGTGCTGATGAGACAGTCTATACATTATATCACTTGCATAATATACGATATCCATACGTGAATTAAATTGTGTTTCCAATATAAAAGTTACAATAAAAGGGCTGTCATTCTCAATATCAGTACCTACCCTACACTTGTGAATTTACCGTGGTAAACAAAGAAGCACTCAAACAACCCTTACTATATATTTTTGAAATATGAGCGAACAAATTATAACCATAAGTATACTATATACAAAATGTCCCGCGAGGATTTACCCATTGCGATATATAAACCAAATAATGGAGATATCAAAATTCTGGTTTTATAACAAGATTCACAGGGATAAGAACTACAATTATTTCATTTTTAAATTTATTTTAATTTTTGGGTAAAAAAATTACAAAATATATTTTTTTATTTAATTATTTCCAAAAAAAATGAAGATAGCCATTTTGTAGAGTTTATTTTTCTGAAAATATTGACGTTTCAAAACTTTATTTTCATTAATTTCCCGATTTTTAATATTTTTTTTAGTTTTGAAGAAACAAAATATGATTATAAATTTATATAACTATTAGAAACACGGAAAATATTCTACCGGCCGTATGGGAATGCGTGCGGCACGGCGGGTCACATGTTTGATAACATTACGGTGTTAAATAATTCGCAATTTTTCTCAAAACTAAAAAAAATATTAAAAATCAGGAAATTAATGAAAATAAAATTTTGAAACGTTAATATTTTCAGAAAAATAAACTCAACAAAATGGCTATCTTTAATTTTTTTTTTAAATAATTAAATAAAAAATATATTTTTAACTTTTTTACCAAAACATTAAAATATGAAATAATTGTATTTCTTATCACTGTGAGTCTTATTACAAAACCAGAATTTCGATATCACCATTATTTCGGGAGATATCGCAATGGGTAAATCCTCGCGGGACACGGATTAATATTGTAATATTAATTGTAGTATTGTACTACAATTTATAATCTATATCAGGGCCAAGTAAAATATTTAAAAATGATTAGTATTTTTTTGGTAAACCAAGTCACAGTTTCATAATTTTGCTATTTTTTACCATTGGTTTCTGGCTTTTGCGATCACGAAGAGGATTATATGGATAAATAATACAGTAATCAGTGATACGCGATAATCTATATGATACAGTACATCGCGTATTCTCAAAATAATAGTAGCTAGGTACTCAAAATGGCTGGTGCCTATTACAACGATCTACAATTTTAGATTCTGAGCGGAACGATGAATGTATCAATTTTTCAATGATGTGTATTTTTATATTTATTTATTTATTTTTCGTCTGTAAACACGATAAGTTGTCGTATTAAAGCTTCGATTTTCAACTTTAGTAGCTTTCTAGGTTGGTATGTGAAACAAGTTTGTGAGTTGGGGAGGTCTTGAAATTTCTAGTACTTTTCAAAAGCACCGGTAAAAACAAAAAAAAAAAAAAAAACATGAAGGAAATACGGGAATTTTGACAAAAATAGATTTTTAAGAAAATTGATTTTAGATATTAGTGTTTTTCTAAAACTTAAAATCTATTTAATTGAAAATTTACAAATTATTTAATAGTTAAAACCATATAAAACGTTTAACATTAATAGCTAAAAATTCCACCAAAGGTTCTACGAAAGTAGTTAATTCTGTAACAAAAAAATTTAAAATCTATACACACAAAATTTTTTCTAAGTTCAAATTTGGATGAAATTACATATTAAATAACCAAGAATAACAATTTTTGTTATATTGTTGTAATTTAAAAATATTATTCGTGGGTACTTGAAATTTCTAGAAATAATTTTGAATAGTTAACGCATGTTCATTTAAGGGGTTATATATAGGCAACTTTGACACAAAATAAAGTGAAATATAAATATTGAAGAATCCTAGATTTTTGATACAAGAAATAAGTACAAGCAATTAAGCTCCATATATTTCTCTGTATAGAATCATAGAAAGTCGATAAAGCATTTCTATTTATTTGTTTGATCTAATAGAACTTTATTTGTGTTTTACAGAAGTTTTTTGTTGCGTTTTATTCGTTCCGTGTGTAATTGTTACTGGTTATTAGGTTTAAATAATATTAATGTTAACATTTTCTGCATCGTCATTTTCTGATATCGGGTATTCGTTATATGCTCATGTACATAATGGCGTACATACTTGTTATAGGTTATATATATTATATTTAAGCCAATTAAGGGTGAGTAAGCCATCTGAAAAACGTATTCCATGATGAAAATTATATGTAGGTTTTGTAATTAAATTCGACCATCGTATACCATGACTCGCTTTCGCCTGCCGGTAAAATACGAAATAATTGCGTTTTGATATAGCTCGTATAGTGGCTAAATTAATCATTAATAACGGAAACGCGTCAAGTATATCGCGACCTGTTTATTAGTGCTTCTACGATGTTGGGTACATCTACCTGCAAAAATATAAAAACAAATATTCTGATTGAAAGACGATTATTAGTGAAATAAATTCATAATATCATACGTGATGTATAAGTGTTCGTATACTCAATGTAAGTGGTTTTCTGCAGTATTTTTGATTTTACTATCTTCGACCCTATATTATAATAAAATCACCGAAGCTTTTGCACTGCAAAAACTGGCTGGTGGATGAATGATGACTGCAGGCAATACTCACTGACCGGTTAAAATTGCATTCACTTTTATTTATTATTATTCTAAATGATATGCATATTTTATACATATTATAATAGAATACTTTAAATTGATGTAGAAAAAAATAATCCGTGTAAGTAGTTTATTTAATTTCAAAATGTTGTACTTATTCATTTTTAATCATACCAGCTAAATTGCCAGTTATAAAATCCACACTATCCATGTTGACCTAGTTATTAATAATTTAGGTATTCCTCACTACCGACTAATAGGAAATTTTGAAATCATTTGCTGGGTAGGTACCTAAAATGCGTGATGACACGAAAACACGACTACACAATTTGGCCGATTTCCGATCGGTGAGCTGAGCTGGACATAATAAACGATATATATACATGGAACTTTTGTAGCAGTACTGAGTACTCATATAAATTATAATACATATACGATATACACTACATCTATATAGTCGTTTTCTAAACGTAAAATAGCGAATGTGCACTTGTTTTGTGCATTCAATATTTAACGTTGGGTAATAATAAAAAAAAAAAACCAAACACGGCATTGTATAAAACCAATAATAGAAAATAAAAATGATTTTATTGTTCGAGACTAAAGAGAGCATAATACAGAAGTACATAAGCATATAAAATATAGTACGTAGGTATAATAATTTATATTAACAATACAATACTATGATAAATTAGTATTTACCCACAGAGTAAGATCACATTAAGTGAGTATACTTGATGAAAATTAAAGTCATTTGAATATTTGACTTAAAGATTTTTAACATGAAAGTATAAAATAGGCACACAATAAGGATGTCTGAGATGTTTAAAATAAAAACAAACATTTGAGTCATAACCCATCAGTAAACCTAATTGTTAAAAATCATTTAATTATATTTTATCATTCATTCGTGTTTTTTTTTTGGTCTAAAATATCTAATGCGAGTATCGTGATATTTTTGTAGTACCTATATCGCTCGAACGTTTAAGAAATCAATAATTATACTTAACATGCATTTTTTTTTGATTTCAGTTTTAAATTTTCATAATGACCTGCATCTAATATTTAGGTAGATTACCCAGATTTTAATTTCGTTTAAAATGAATATATTTTATTCAGATCAGATATACAGAAAAAGATTATAAGATACGGATGTCCCCTTACATTACGACATACACAGTTTATATTTGTTTCTTATTGTTTATTTGTTTTTAATTGTACAGATTAAATTTTATAAATTTATTTAAAAAAACACGGATGACAGAAAGTTTTAATTCGGTCAACGAGATCGTGAATAACAACAATAGTTGTATTGCATTACAATTACATCGATGATCGACATATTCACATATTATTATATTCATAGCAATTCCTATAGGCACAGGCTACCGATACCTACCTTATTAGGCTTATTATATATCATTAGTTTTATTTTGAGCTTAATGATTGCGTCCGAAGACTATACACAAAAGTACTTAGGTATTAACAATATTATCTTCATAAACACTTTCTACATACATCTCGAACAATAGTGGAACAGAGAGTAAACAATCGTATACTACTCAACTACTCAAGTCAGTATTCAGTTTTATGATTAAAAGTGACGATGATCACTGATGATCAATAACGGTAAGGTTCATGAAAAACATAAATTTGGAGCAGGATAGTTCAAAACATATTATTACGCAGAATTAGCACTCATAAACGGTAAATATGTACAACATGGCACTCGGCAATATTTCAATGTATATACCTACCTATATGATTACCAATACGTGATTTTTATTTGTATACAATTAGTGAATACACATAAATCATGATAGTGAGTGAACCAAGGAGAAGTGTGATGTGAAAACAAAACACCTCAATTTCATGAATAACAATAAAAATAAGTTCCTTCCCAAATAAACAAACGTAATATAATATAATAATGTAATATATTTCAATGACAATGATAAGTAAATATTATTGTATTTTATACTCTGAGCGGAATGATCAAAAAGACATAATATTAATGTAATATACGTACAGCGCGACCATCATACTTTGTCATAATTGCCTAATGTCGACATTCTTAAAAAAGATAAAACAATATTGTGCAGAATGTGCATAAGATAGGACCCAAAGCTAGGCTACATTTAGCAAATATTAATAAGTTTAGGGTGGGGACTGGGGAGCTTACTCCGTATCAGTTAGAATCTCATCACCAGCCCTTATTATATATATATAGGTATATTATGTTTTTTTTTGTGACTGAATATGCCGTATGAGATGGTGTAGATTAGTGACAAGAATGCAATATGCCTATAAAATCAAAACCAATTAAGAAAATATATTTTCTGGCAAAAGACAAATCGGTGTCGAAAATGGACGTGCAAATTTTAGATGAAAAAAATCCACAATGTGTGGTATACACCCAAAATAAATTATTTTGTCTAAAATATCAAGAAAGATGTAGCCTTTAGAAAGAAAGAGTAATTATTACTAGGCACTCAAATAAATTGATAGTTTGGAAAACTCTTAGCCGCTGCTTACTGTAATTATTGGGCGAACGAGAAAGAACTTGAGAAAATTTAAGATTCTAAAAGATATTAGAAGAGAGGGAAGGCATTGATGCGAATGCGGAGAGGTTTAGACAATGGCACATCAGCTATAGCATTGCTTGCAACAATTGCCCTGTCAGATTCGATTTGGCAGACTAAAGAGTCAATAAACGTCAAACGAAATTGCCATCGAAATAGTACCTTGGTAAAGCATTTATTATTATTCAATACATTTTTATTTACTTATATTTATATTTTAAATTGTGTTTACTTAACTAGTTGATACTACATTATATGATATATAAAATTGAAATATATATGTAATACATGGTATTCATCGGTGAGGCCCACACGTAAAAAAAATATAATAGTATAGGTAGGTACATATTTATATTATAATATATTATTATAGGCACTGTTATTAACATTTGAGTTAAAACCAACTACAAAATGACTAAAATGATTATAATTTATTTTTATTTTAAATGTACCTATCCTAACTGCATATGATAACTTCGAATGTTTATAAAAAAAAAGAAATTTAGTTACGATGAGTATATTTTTTTAAATATTAGGTTGGTTCCAATGGTAACATAAACAAAACGAATGATCCATATTTCAGGTTATTGTAGGAAGTCACATCGATCTTGATTGCTTCAGCCATAAATGAATAAAAAACTTTGAAAAATCAATCAAATCTAAATGTAGATATTTAATATAGTGTTAAATTGTTCTGTATCATTTTCCTACATTTTAAACCATACAGTCGCTTCTTTAACAACATTTTTCCATAGTGATCTGCAATATAATCATTTGCAATGCAAATAAATAATTTTTTATCAAGTCTTTCTTAGAATATTAGGATGAAGTTGCGTAAGGGAAAATTATTCATTGTGAGCATTAAAAAAAAATGTGAATCTAGGTAGATTGTATTTATCTAGCACACCGTGACTCAATCCATTAAAAATATTTGAATAGGTACCCGGGCAAATATAATATTCAAATAATGTGCAGTCCTCTGGTAACCATCCTCATGACATCTTAAAATCTTAAATCAATAAATTTGTATTTATGTATATATGTATATGTATTTATCTAATTGTATAATTATATTATCATATAATTATACAATTAGATAAATAAATATACATATATATAGTTAACTGCTTCGTAATGTGATAATTTTCATTTTTCTGTATATAAAAAAACTTATACTTCTTACTTTTATACCTATGATGTACAAAATTTCAAAAACTACTTCTGTATCCCTAAGTTAAAATGATAATTGTCAGGAAAACTTTAAATAAATGATAATAATAAAAAAAAGGTAACCATCCTGGCAGGGCCTATGAATATTGTTATCCTCACTCCTCGGTACAAATTTCAAAAAATATTTCACTGATTTTTTTTAAACAGTATATGTGATGATGGAACAAACAAATTTTTATCATCGAATTTACCTTTTTTTTAGTTATTCTTATATGACGTAATTTCTTGTTATGCCCTTCGTATCACAAGTTGACCTTACCACAATTGTCTGGTTTATGCACCAATGGACAGCAAAAGTAATATCTTCCTTGCCAAACGACTCCGCCTTTGCAATCATTATAATATATGTATATATATATTTAATATATAACCATTTAAAGATGTATGAGACTTAATAAATAAATACATCATCAGTAAAGAATTGTATATATAATAAATATAACAATAAAAATAAAGTTAACGAACATTATATAATGTAGAACGGTTGAACTTGTTTTTCTCCTTTTTCAGTATAATGATATATTATGCTTCTGCCAGTGATACATAAATATATATAATATATTGCCATTTGGATACGAATAAAACTATTATTACCAAGCCGATTATTAGGTATTTATAGGTATATTAATTATTATTATTATTAGAGAGTTTAAAATGCATTAATAAATATTTATTTTTTTGAAATTTCAAATTAATTACACGTCATCACAATTCACATTCTGGGTGGTTGATAATTTAAAAATTAACTTATTAGTTGTAACTGATTGGTTAAGAATGAAAAACATCTGATTTATAAATTAAACATAAATTTGAAATATTGAGAGGCAGCGGCCAATATCATACACACTTCACGCGCCTAACAAGTAATCAATATCTAATACTATCTAAGTACACATTTGTCGCAAAAATGTGTAATTTTGTAATGGTCATTGGTCTTTACATGTCAGCACTTATTAGTTAGGTATTACTTAATATAAAGACTCATAAGTCATAATGATGATAAATATTTTATACAATTAATCAGATCCTTTACTTTTATAATATTTCGTCACGGTTGTTTGTGATACTTTTATTTTAACTATGTTGAAACTCGAATTATACGATGGCTACATCGCCCTACATTTTATGCTACTGCGCTTATATACTAGCCAAAAACATGATTTTTGGTGATGAATTACATTTGTTTATATAATATAATATACAATTACGAATACATACTTATTTGGCTTTTTTTTTTTGTTATAGGAAATAAAAACAAAAAATTAAATCAAATTTTTATTGATATTAAATATGTTACAAATATATATTGTATACAAATGTTAGCTGATGTTTTCACATCAAACTAACTTAGACTTTATGATAAATTAACAATAAGTTTAAAAAAAGGTTGGATAATATGTATACTTAAAATTTTTATTACCCTGAGAATTATATTATTTTCACATGCGACAAACTACCAGCTGTGTATAATAATATATAAGTACCTACACACATACAAAGAAGTACACAGTAATATACTAGGTAATAGAGTATAGTTAAGTGGTCGGAGTGGCGTTATTAATATTAACCTGCAGTATTAATATTGAATACAATGGATAATTTTATACTTATTGTATTTTCAAGTGTACCTACGAGCTACCAACGGTATGTAAATTTAATATAGGTATACATTTTATTATTATATACACATGCCGTTTTTTGAAACTTAATAATGTATGATTAACGAAAAATAAAACCAGAAAAGTTGCTCCGCTGTATAGTAGGTGTCGAGTGTACTTCAATCTGTTGCATATTATACAAAATACAGTTATGAGAGGAGGTTGGATACCGTCCGTCAGCCTATATGTCTGAAGTTATTTTATTATATATTTATTCAGTGGCGTAGTGTGACACTTGATGGCCTACTATGGATTATAAGAGGGGGAGCCCTCCGTAAAAAATTATTAAATTATTAGTGATGCTAGAAAGAATCTGATTCATAAAGCTATACTACACGTAGATACTTGAAGTTTAAGTAATAAATTTATTTTAATATATAAATAACATATAAAATATGTTGACTCGTTTTTAACTATTTACAGAAATTTTTAATTTTTAATTTCTATTTTTTTTTTCTATATACGAGTATAGGTACTTAACAATTTATTCGCAATGTCAAAAATCTTGAAAACTTAATACTATGTTAGGTTAGCAAATGTACAACAGCAGTTTAAAAATATTATAATAAATACTTACGCGACATTTTTTTCAAGCATTTAAACTTCAAATTTGAACAAAATTAGATATTTAAAGGAGAAGAAAAATTTTAGTTTTGTGTTATAATTTAAAAGTATTATTTGAGAGCAAATAATGTAATTTTTAAAGTATATTATTACATACATACACTCGATGTCATATTTTTCAAATGCAATTTTGTTTTCAAAAAATTATCCAACCTACTTACTGAATTCAAAAATGTATAATATAGTAAAATAAATTATACTTCAATAGCAATAATATCATGAAACATACTACGAGTATAGCAGACAGACAGACCATCTCGCTCAAAATCGTTTTTTGTATACAATAATTGCATATCATTCAATACAACTTAACTCATCCATTACAGTATGGCCACACAACACCTACCACGTAAAGCAGAGCGGTTCCAACTTGCCCACCTTTTATGTTTTTGTTTTTCCCAGACGCTTTTAAAAACTACTAGGAATTTTCCGTTTTGACCTTATAAATGTAGTGCTTCTTATCGTGCATAATATGGTAAAACTCAAAATTTGACAAAACTAATTTTAACTAACCAATACTAATTTTCAATAACTCATTTCGTCAAAACTGCTTAAACTAAACTAGAATTATTCAGGAACCTTATCGTTGGAATTAGTTCTAACATAGCTTTTACTTGTTGTACCTGAATTTGAAATAAAATAATAAAAACTAAAACTAACTAGTATTCTAGTGAAAGCCAACTTTCAAGATTTCTAGAAAAAGGATATTACAAAAATATGAAAATTACATTAATTAAAATGCTTATCAGTGAAAATTATATGGTAATGTATTTTTAATATTTATTAGTTGTAGTGAGAACACATGAAGAATTTTGTATTCTATTTTCAAGTTTTTTTGCTGACAAACAGCAATTTATTAGCAATATAATATATTATATTTTAATATTTAGACTATTTAGAGTAACAGACCGTCTCGGCGTCTACGCCTGAATTATTTTTCGTATGCAATCATTCATTATTGAGTTCAAATTTAAAGATACAATTCAACTACAGTACTACTACACTGACATACTCAATTTTAGAAACACTCGAGACCTACCACCTACTATGTGCCAGAGAGGATATCTACTTTAACCTATATTTATTTTTGTTCTCCCAATTGTTAAAATTGTTTTAAGTTATGTTGTTTTATTACTTTTAAGCCCCCTACTTTTATATAGCAGTAAAAATAAACACATCATTGTAATATTAATAGATTTATAGCTTAGTTTGGGATGTAATATTTAACTGATACTGCGATCACTAAATAAACTATAATATTGCGGTTAAATAAAAATATACGGTTGCCACTTTGGCAGGACAGACAAATTACTATAATATTCTATAAATGTCTACAACAAGAAGATATCTACATAGAAGAACAAAAAAAAAATTTTCCTTTTTATTTTCGGTTCTACTATATGTACATTTCACAAATCCTCCATACAATGTACAAACGCAGTCAATTGAAAAACACTTGTTCTTGGTTGCTTTCACAGATGTGCTAATTAGTAATTTTAATGAATGTCCGGAGGATGAAAAATATTTTATCAGTTTAAATTAACATAATATTACAGTACTTACTTGGTTATATAATTTGTTCATAAAATATAATAAGATATGTCATATACTTAGGATTTACCTACCTGATTACAAAATGATTGTCTATAACTTTAAGTACCATATCTCCACAAATATTTTAAGTCGATAAATTCAGACAATATTAAAATCCAATCAATAACGCATTTAAAATATTTCGATTGGCGCAATTATCGTACTATATTTAGTGATAAATAAAAATAATAATTATAGAAACCATTGTACCTATTCATTACTTATCCGTACTTATTATATACTTAGATTGTGTCCACGTAACCACAATGATCGAGTAGATTAGTTATTAAAGTAATTATTAGACTATAAATATAAATAATACTAGATACGGGGAACTTATTAAAAACAAAATTAATTCCTCTAAATGAATCAGTAAGCTCTCTCCACACAATTTCATAATATCCAAAGAGGATGTCACCTCGTATGTATTTTCTCCGTCTTAGAACGTAGCTCCCTCTGTATTTATAGTAGATTTACCTAAATTTAATAGTAAATTCTACAACGGATATTGTAAGAATAATTATCTATGTCATAATAATATTATTTTTAATAATTAAATTGAAAAAAAAATTATACTCTCACATTGATAATTAGCTGGCCCGTATTTAAAGGAGGGCTCGGAGGAGCAATTGCCCCTGGTGGTAATATAAAAATTAGGTTTAGGAGCAGCACAATATTGAGATGATCAAAAATGTAAAATATAATGTTATGAAATTATGAATTAATTTAACATTTTTATCTATCAAGTTGTTGTGTCATTTTAAAATTATTTTAAATAACATTGTATATTGGTTGTTACACAGTTTTATTTGATATTAATTGTAACTTTTTACTACTACAATTGTGTAATATCAATAAAGTAAAATATTTTTTTTTAGGCAGGGGGGGGGGCGGCGGCAAATTTTATGTTGCCCCTGGTTGCAATTTCTATCAATACGGTTCTGATGATAACTAGTATAATTTATGTTATAAAATAACGACGCTACGACATAATATTGATAAAGTCTTTCTTTATACGTTGCGGAGAGTAATTTTATTATAAATACAGAGGGAGTAAAGTTGTTTGGCGCAAAACAGTTTTAGTTATGTTATACGTTAGTAAGACGGAGACAATACATGCGGGTGGGGCGTTCTCTAAGGACATTATGAAATTATGTAAAGAGAGCTTACTGCATAGGCGCCAGCAGAAATATTTCTAGGGTGGGAGGGGGGTGCAACGTTAGGATTTGAGGATAAATATTATAATTTTACTAGGTGTTTTAAAATAATAATCTTTTTTATTATTACGATACTCGTATACAATATATTATATTTTATTATATTACAACTTTATTTCATACTTTAAATTTATTGTATAGTATATAGAAATTTATCTTAAAACATTCAATTTAAAAAAATATTTTGAAAAAGCCAGGGGGGGCAAATGACCCAGCTTGCACCCCCCCCCCTGCGGGCGCCTATGGCTTACTGATTAATTTGAAGGAACTAAGTTTGTTTTAAAAAGGTTACTCGAACGATAAGGTATTATTTAAAGCCAATAACTACTTTAACAATTAATCACCTGGATGTCTGTATAGTACGTGAACATAATCTAAAATAATTAGATTTTATTATAATTTATGCTATAATAATAATGGTAAATTGATAACATAATCAAATGCACGATAAGTGTTATTTATATTTAAAACATTTTTATTTTTCTGTTATAGAATCAATAATAATGATTAACAATAGTCACTTTCGGAGGTTAGTTAAACTTTAGTAGGTAACAAATAACAATAATACTAGAAATTATTGAAAACTTTCTACGTCGACTACTTTAACGTGAGGTCTTAAAGAAATCGTTTTAGAGATGTTATTATAATTATTTATAACTATTCATTTATAACACAAATTCAATGAGAAATCGGATATTCGGGTATTAAATTACAGTAATACCCATTATTTTATTTACACCTAAATAATACCCCAACAGTATTCAACATATTATAATATAATAGGACAATAGGACAATAGAAATATTATATTGTAAACTGAGCAAGGAATATATTGATGCATATGTTCTCTATTAATTACATTAGGGCTTAAAGTAGTATGAAACAATATAATCACTTTTTTCGGATCTCTGAGTGCAAATGCTGTTTCATACAGCACACCACTTCTAAAATATCACCATAGTAGTGAAAAGTGTGCGTTTTTTGAAACGTAATGATCACGTTTGAAAGTTTGAAATTTGTTTTCATCATCACTTTTTTACCAAGTAAAGTTCAATGAGTAACACAAAAAATCCTTCTGAATTAACAATTCAGCCAACAAAATACATAAAAATATGATGAGTCTTAATCATTTTAAAAGCATAGACAAATCAATGGATTGTGCACTTGTCTACACGAAACAATAAGTTATTATTTTTATGGGTGGTTCACTTATCACTGACAGAAGGATTTTACACAATTAAACTTATTATTATGATTGATCACTCACGTATAGCATTGCAAATTTATTAATTGCGTTGTGATAATATTCAACATGTCATTTGAATTGCGTTCTGGCCTGTTAAATATCAAACTTCCTGGGTCTTCCGAAAAACTGTTATCCATGAAAAACCACAAATACCACCGCACACATACTTTCACTGCAGAATAATAACTGTTGCTTATATGATACCACATGAAAATAGAACACGTTTAAATGTTTTTATTAAATACAATATACAATACACGCAGTTTGAGTTTTCAAATTATTTTTGTTTTTATTGATTTATACATCTTTTTATTCATGTATATAATATTATAATATATATTATAAATATATATAATATATTATTATATATTATAAATATATATTATATACACGCATAATTATTATTTATAAATTTCTATATGTATACATATATATAAAGTAGAATCAAGAATGTGTCATACCACAAAAATTTATTGACACGTATTTAATGTAATATAATTTATATATTATATATATTTAATTATATATATAAAAAAAACAGGCTATTCACAAGTACATGAAAAATTAATATTAGGTATGCACCATTATAGAAAATAAAATATTACTAAATAATAATATGATTTATAAAATGTATTCACATTTTTTTAAGGAAAAATAAAAAGTATAAAGTATAATATAATAATAGTGTGAAGATTGCAGAAGACATTATAGATACTACTATTTAAAGTAAAGAGAGCTAAGGGGAGAAATAACTTTAAGAATCAAAATATCACATATTTTAATGTGGCTTTATCTTTGGTACTTAACTTCGCACAATGTTACAGTCCATTGTGAAGCAAGCCAGACGTACGGGAACATTTTGGTATCGCTTCTCATTAGCATATTAATATATCGATGAAGCGAATCAAAATATTTATATCATATATCAATTTTGTTCTGGAATAATGGCATAAAAATAAAATTAATATCACAAAGGCAAAAAAAAAATTAACGGTACATAATGCTTTCTGCAAAACCACTTGATCGATTAAAAGTATGTTAATACGCTAAAAAAAATATTATTCAAAAACAAGACAAATCGTTAAAAATGCCTAGATCCATAAATTATTATTTACACGGATGGATACACTTAAACTCCGTTATATCTTAATCTAAAATTGTTCCATTGACTATTATCTTTTTGTATATATATTTTATATTTTATATTTTTTCTTTAAGTATAAAAAGTATAAAAAATATTTGTTACAAAATAATAAGTTTCAAAAACAATATACAATAATTAGGCCGTTAATATTATTATTACTCCGCCTATTCCCTTTTATATTACATACAGGAATACACATTATAATTTAAGTTATTATCTCATTCCTGCCTTAAACATTTCGTATCAATAAACCTGCATTTCGATATAACAAAAAAAAAAATGTATACATTACAGAAAACATATTTAACACTAGTTAAATAATAAAATTAAATTTAAAAAAACACATTCTATCTTTATATAATATTATAACATTAAAATAAATGGCACTTGCAGTAGTGTGCCACATGCGATAGGTGGATTTATAAAAAATCTGTTAATAATTTGCATTATTATGTATATTATCAATATCATCGACAGTCTTTAGAAAACGTACCCTTTTTAAAGCTGGATATGTAAATAATTGTAGTGAGTACAGTTCCTGACACCAATACTATTGAATATGAATTTTGACGTATTTCTGTAAGTAAAATTAAACATTTTTATTAACGGAGGTAATTGCAAACTGTCAATAATTTATACAATTATACTACACACATACAATTATTGGACTAATTTATTATTTCTAAAAATAAAATATATTAAATATGAATACAATTTTACGTCAAATTGTAAAATGAATAATATTGTTTATTAATATTTAATATATACTGATTTAGTGTTTGTTTTATATTTGTATAATAAATTTAAAAAAGCTTACAATTTCAGATTTCAAAAATAGTTATACGTGGTATTAAAAAATCAAATTCAAAAGGAAGCAAAACCAATAAAAATAACTTATGTAATAAACTAATAAACTAATAAATGATTAATTCAATAAATATATTTAGGTGCTATATTATTATTTATTACCTAAATCGTTATCAATTTAGTATACATCAATGAGTAATCAAAAATTAATTTTTATGTCCTTAAAAATCATTAAAAATTTAAAACAATAATTAAAGATGATTTGATATACATAAGTCAAACATTTTAATATGAGGTTATCGAAGGTTATCGTCAAAAATCAAATGAGATCCAGTTAAAACTTAAAGAATAGGTTACTTATAAATAATACTTATTATT
The DNA here is from genome assembly GCF_037042655.1 of Diuraphis noxia. Lineage (NCBI taxonomy): Eukaryota > Metazoa > Arthropoda > Insecta > Hemiptera > Aphididae > Diuraphis > Diuraphis noxia. The sequence continues at coordinate 20,097,423 of NW_028301712.1, read as the reverse complement.
TTTGATGTACCTATTCAAATATGTTATAACACATCTTATTATAACAGTTTATTTGAATCTTAGTACAAGTATTAAATCATAATAAGATATATATATTTATAATAATATAAGCTATACAAAGGTTTTCAATTTTTGTAGAATTATCATTTAAATAAAAAAAAAACGAGTAAAATAAAGAATCTTTATAATTTTTTTCACAATACTATGTTTTTGGAAAATATGTATTGTTGAATAAATACAATATAATCACCGCAATACATAATTACGGTGTCATTGTTCACGTAACCTGTGTGGTGTAGCTGTACCTCTTAGTTATATTTTCCTCCCACGCACATAATTAAAGATGTCACACATGTGACACGAAATTGAAAATTAATATGTTTTTAACTTTTTAGCATTATTAAAATTATACAGAATTTTCCAACAGTTTTAAAAACGCATTAAATCGCGTAGGTAGCCATATAGTAACAAATAACAATGAAACATTTTAATTTTGATACAATGAGTTTGAAAATATAAATACCAAATTCAATTCGGATAACATCATACATCGGGTAGCCTTCGTTTGTATATTAGGAATTAGAATGGATATTTATTGTATTTGAATAAAATATCAATTGTATTATAACAAGGTCCAATAAGTATATAATATGACAAGAGTATGAACCGTGTATCAATCACCGGAGAAAAATGTTTCGTACTATTTTAATAGAGGGAAGGGCCTAATTTAATCTTTAACGGTGGTCGCGTTCTATTTATGGGTTCCCTCATGACACACACCTCACATACACGCCCGCGTCCCAGCAATATTATACTCAATACCTCGCTCAATACAGTACAATACAGTACACAGTACAGTAGTCGTACAGGACGATTCTTTCAAAGCAATAGTTTACTAAACAATTGTTTAATTGCAATTGAAAATTCTGAAATGTAAAACGCTGTAAAAGTTATAATAATCATAATGAGTAATCGCATTTTAAAATCAAACTGATGGCGTGTATTATAGGAGGAATTAGAAAATATGGATACACAACTCGACAAGTTAGCCTAGTTATAAAAGTCTTGTCTATGCTAATTTAAAATATACAAATTACCTACATCTATTAAGATATTTCTGGGTAAGACAAAAAAATGAAACTATTTAAAAAACTATGGACTCACTGTTAGAGGGAATCGCTCTGTGTAAATGACTTATTTTATACAGTATAACATGACGCATTGTTAATGTGAAACAGTTTCATTTTTTTTTTAAATAATAAGCTAACAATGTGCCGTTTTTGGTATAATCTTCCGGCCGCCACCCCTGCACTAAAAACCAATTATTTCGTTTGGAAAACGCATACCAATACATTATTATTTTATACTCTATACCTATAAGCATACCACACCATTTCGAATACTATAAATTAATCTGGATGCGGTACACACCCAAAGGGTCGTCCTCGTGACGTCGAAATAAATAGCCATCAAATAGAACAACATCGTTGTTTGGATGAGTAATTAAATCAACAGATATTTAACTGTAAATAGTAAATTTTACATACTCCCCAAACACACACAGGGGTCGTTCACGATAACGATGACCCTCCGATCACGGGGGAGCCATTTTTACCACCGGATATTCGAAATATTATTACGTTTACGCAGTCGATTCGATGTGTTGTCTCATAACATAATATAATAATATATTCCCCAGCCGTTAACACACATACACTCGACGGGAGTCCTACAACGATGTTATTATTAGGACCATTATACTACTACCACGGTGTTGGTACATAATATTATTATACACAGTTTCGAATCGAGAATGTCTCGTAGCAACGGCCACGACCATTGTTGTTGTCGTAGAGATTCGTAAGCAATCGACTGACTACCACACGATATGCCATGTGCAATGGACGAAGCGTATTTTTTGAGTAAAATGCAAAAAAAAAGATGAGTACAACACTACTGTCTACTGAAGTCTGAATGTCTGCATAATCATATTATAATAGGTCGAAGGCGATACAGAGAAAGGCTTACGTAATAATTGTCAGGAGTAACACATCTTTGTCGCAGAATAAGTTTAATAACATTATTACCTATGACCCGGTAAAATAAAAAGCACGATTGTCATAATATCTAACATCCTTCGAGAGATATCTATACTCTTGTTACATCGTTACTCATTAACTCATTACGTTAATACTTTGATTTGTAAACAACAATAAGGACAAATGATAGAATAGTAATAAATTATATAAATTATATAATAATACACATAAACGATATATCGCGACCTTGGGTCAAATGTCAATGGTCATCGCACCATCACTATTATTACGGTCACGTACATCGTAACGAGTAAAATCAGTGTATAGATAACGACGAATATTATATGTAATTGCTTTTTAAAATTCCCACTTGCGGACATAATATAATAATGGTTTCACGGAATGACGGAACATCGGGAACATACATCCTGTTTTCGTATAAACAAAAAATTCGTAGTAGTAAAACGGATAAATAATACGAGCAATGGCACAACTGATCTTATTATTATTATATTATTTGAATATAAATAAAAATATATAATATAATATGATAAATAAATCTTCTCAATGCCATAAAACTGACTCACGTGTAATATGTAAGCCATATTATAAAACTTGGAACCTCGCATATGGATACGGTTAACGTCTTAACGATAACTAAACAATAACTGATTGTGTTCTCTTGCTACGACTGTACCCTTCAACCCTTCGACGGACCCACCTCGACCAATCCTCCAGTCCATCAATAGGGTTTATTGGTTTATAGCAATAATGTATATGGGAGTAGCCGACGAAACAAAGGTATGTGGTAGATTGTTATTATTATTTATATTGGTTGGTTTCTTTTGTAGTTTATCGTTCGAATAAAAGGACAGGGAGGGGTTGTCACGGAAAATTAAACGTACAACATTTTTGCCACCACTTTTTTCTTCAAGACATTCTAGAATACAAATCTTTGATAGTTAAAATACTATTAACTATAATCAACGTTAATAATTAATGTCTAACACACGAAGTATAATGTGTTGTTCTATTACAGATTCACAGATTACAATTCATAATGTTATATTTAATTCGACTATGCATCGGATTCTCGTAAACGCAGTGTTTTACAACTACAACTACAAAATATTACAGCTTTACCTCACCTATACGGTTCTACATAGCTATCAACATAGTTATTAGTTATTACGGAACGTCGTACAGGAAGGCGATTTATTTCGTCGTTGAGAACATTAGCCATTATACATGTAAAATATATATTCCAATATAAATCAACGTCATAATATTGTCCTGTGCGCAAACTAGAATAACTTAAATAAAACGAATGTTAACTCCAGGAAGCCAATTAGAAAGAATATAAGGGGCTTCAATGAGTCACAGTTTGTTATAATACGATAATATTAGTGTATACAACGCGAACGTCATAGAATTATTGTTTTCGTTGAAAAATTTTTTTTAATTAAAACAAGGTCCAAGCGCCTGCCGTTGATACGATTCAAAACTAACACAATTCACCAAATCATAACAACGACAATGTTAACTGATATTATTATTATTATTTTTTTTTTATCACGATAATTAATTTATAAGACTGTGCGGTTAATGCACTTATTGATAATGTATAGGTGATCGAAGAATATTTTTCAACACAACTTATGACACAATATTATATAATATATAAAATAAAAATATAATTACAAAAATTAGTTGTTCAACTTTTCACGTATACCTATTTAAAAATTACCGTTGCAAAAATGTTTTTAAGCATGAATTTTTTTTGGTTATTTACTAGTAAAAAAAGTCGTATACTAAATTAGGGGCGGCATATTTATATTTGCTCCCCCATACATTGATCCTTAATACGGCCCTGTCAGCAGAGGAGGATCTGTTTGCACAATACTACTCCTCAATTTTAAACATGAATTTGAATATAATAAATATACGTTAAAATTCTTTGATTTTAAATAGTTTCCTTGAATAACTTTTAGATCCTCGCAGGCTGATGAATATATTTCCTTTTTTTAAGTTATGGACTGTAGATACAATATAAAACTGCTCGAAACTATATACCTAATAGCAGTAATAGCTATTGCTTAGTGTTTTTTATAACTTGATGACTATTAAAATAACCAATTATTGTAGATAAGATTTAAAACTCTAACCAATACAAATTGAATTATAATATTTGTTATTGTACAGAAAAATAGTGATTAAAGTAGAAAACATTTTGATGGAAGACTAGTTACTATAAATTTAGTAGCGTTCCTGAGTTCTTACCAGTCTATATCTAATCAAATTATTATAAGAAGCTCACGAGGTCTAAACATCCATTATTTTTTATTTCATTCACCTATTTGTTCAATAAAAGTTTTAATTAACAAATTTCCTCCTAAAAAAAAATTATCCTACCAACACTACATATTAGACCTGCTCAGAACAAATAAATTCGAGAAATAAAATGCAATTTATGAATTTATTATAGCAAGAAATTAAAAAAAAAAATTTATTTAAATTTTAAAGTTGTTTTAGTTTAATATTCCTATTTCATTACAGATAAACAAAAACTAATTTATATTAAACATCACACAAATTAATTTTAATGTTAAGCGTTCTTTCCCCCTCCCAGACTTTGTAGACTTCAATTGAAGAGGTCACATAATCTTACCTAAAATAAGACCATTGATGTAATATATTACTTTATACAACAAAACTTCCTAATATCAGATACTTTCGCTCACTGAAATTTAGTCTAGTTATTCATAGGGTTAGTTTGTACCCAAGGGTAGTTGTCCATCAGGGTAAGTTTCAATGTATTAAAATGGATAAAAACTAAATGAAATAAATAAGAAATATAATGAAGGTATCCATCTAATATCTTGCACAAATTATAAACAAATATATAGGTTATTGAGAAGTTTCAATTTTATCAACATAGTTCTACATTTTTATAGATATTGAGTCATTAAATATTTTAATATATTTAGACGTTCATATTAAAGGATAGAACTAAACCAATATTTTGAAATATAATAAATTAGTTTTGATGTACGATAATATAGAAAAACATTAATTTATACATAATATTATATGTTTCTAAACAATGTAAGTTTTAAGGACAATTAGATCACATTAAATGTCATACAATTACAATATATAAATATAATATACATGATTAAACACAGTTGTGTTTTGAAATCGAGTTTGAAATATTTAATTATTGTACTACTTCTTTTTTTTTATAAAATGTGTTCAATGCGTTTAAGTCTAATGATAAATTATAATTTGATATATAATATCATTAATTTATTAATTTTTTAACTTGAAAATGATAGGTAAGTACTTTATTTTATTTAAATTAACATCAATATACCTACATTAAATATATGTCTTGTGAATAAAATTAGGGAACACTTATGAAAATATTTACTATGATTTTTCTATTTTGGTAATGCAGTTTTTAATTCCAACTAGAAATAATAATCATAAGTTACTAATAACTAAATAAGGCTTACAAAGTTTATTCATATTCATGCCTTTCAATTTCAAATAGTATTTGAATTTAAATGTTTTTAGGTAAAAGAAAGTATTTCAATGACAATAGATAATAAAATAAATGTATTAAAGGTAACTAAAAACATATCTAGCATTTAGTAATTGATAAACACAAGTAATTTATTATCTATTAAATCAATAGACTACATTTTATAATTATATTATGCATTGAAGTTATATTTTATATTATGTTAACAAATTATGATAACACAAGTTATTGTAGATACCTACACACCCATTGTAAAACTAAAGTAGTACACTAAATATTCCAAATAAGTAAATAATATATATCAATCTCTTTAAATTCATGATGGCGTGAGAAAAATGTTCACAGAAAACAATGGATACAGTGTATTAAAACTAAGACTCATATTACCTATATGCTATGTTCAAAAATAAATGTTTACCTGATAAAAATTGAAATCACCAGCAACATTTGACATTGATTGATGCACACAAAACACAAAATTCTAAAAAATATGGCTTATAGAACTGTACAGCAACAATAACTCTTCTTCTCTTTGTCATTGCTGAAATTCATTTCACGCACAATCTCTGCAAACACTTCATTTACATTGGTACGGTTCTTGGCACTAGCCTCGACAAATGGACAGCCCCAGATCTGGGCTAGAGTGTTTCCCTCGATTGTTGGAACCTCACGTTGATGTTCTAAATCAATTTTGTTTGCAACCAGCAATATGGGCACCCGCTCTGATCCCTTCACCCTGGTGATGAGCTCCTTCATGGGTTTAATGTCCTGGAAGGTCTGATGGTTAGTCAGGCTGTACACGACAACAAAACCCTGTCCGTTCTTTATGTACAAGTCGCGCATACTGGCAAACTGTTCGGTACCGGCAGTGTCAAGTATTTCTAACACGCACGGTGAACTGTCGACTTCTATCTCCTTCCTGTAGAAGTCCTCTATGGTTGGATCGTACTTCTCCATGAACCGGCCAGACACGAACTGTACGGTCAAGGCACTCTTGCCCACGCCGCCCGAGCCCAGCACGACAACTTTGAATTCGCGCATCGTCGTTGAATGGCCAACTGTAGAGCGACCACTGTGCGCATACGGACGACCGCTATGACCGGTTACTGACGGTGACAGCAGTGAAAGACATATCGACTCGTCGTTTCTCTCCTCGGCTTTGACGTACCGTTCGCCGGGGGATGATAAATTATATTGATATTTGATATCGATCAGCTGTAGGGGGATGCCAAAAAAATTTTAATTCAAAAATTATTTTGGAAAAATAATAAAAAACGCAACTAGGGCTGACGGATATCGAATCTCGTCTACTCCTCTAGTGACGTAAAAAAAAAATTCTTACATATTATTACAAGCATATGAGACTTACAGCGACAACAACAACGAGCAAAAGCAGCAGCAGCACAATGAAACGACGATTACGCACACACTCCCAACAATCGCGTTTACGTTCACGCACACACGCCCAGTTTTATCGCGTGTGTGTGCGAGTGCGAGTTGCCTACTACAGTGGCGCCAAGGTTGTGTCCATGCATTTCCCGGCCGCACAAAAGACGATTTTTTTTCGCCTTGTAATTATTTTATATTTACAGTTTCACCGACGACCGACGAAATTCAATTTTGATTTTTAATCGTTATGAATTATTAAACTTGAAAAATATTTCAACACTTGAAATAACTACAAACATCGCCACCAAGTCGTTCGCATCACTACTGTTAAGAACAAAGTAGGTATAATTTTCCATCAGTCTGCCGATCGTCCTTTAACTCCTACGCACATTGCATTAATATTACGTCGGATGTAAATAATAATAATGATGATGACAAATAATCGGATCACTGCGAAATCGACGATTGAGTATTTTCAAGCAAACCGTAATCACTAATAATAACTGGCAAACCGTTGTCGAGTCCCGTTTTTAATATTATAATATTTTATCGCGTGCTAATCGGATCGGCGGTCCTCGTCGGCAGCTACGCGTCACAACTCGCGAGCGACGGTGAACGATCGGTAGCTAAGTCTGAAAACGAAAATAATATTATTATTAGTATTACGCGCGGTAGACGGCAGCCCCACCGGTGTCTCAGACAACACACTACAACTGCGCTGTATGCCTTATGCCTCTATACATGACATATAATACTGATTACTCACTCCGCGCCGCCGTGGGCATCAAACACCGTGAATCTGTGAAAATATATCGCGATTATTATATTATTATTACTATTAGAAATTGTGATATTATTAACAGCAACAAGCGAATTACTTTACCCAATGATTTATTAAAAATAATGTTGGTATAAGAATTCAACAAATACCTACCATAAATCGATAATAATTATCATTATCATCATTATTTGTATTATTATTGTTTTTTTTTTTATCTCTGCGAGTCGCGACAATACAATATTTTATTGCATTCGGCTTATCACTGATGCTCGCGACCTACAACTGTGATTTGTGAATTATAATGTATTATATTTTTGCTATTGGCTTAATATTAGTTCATATCACGGTGGTTATATAACCGTGGTTCATATAGAACGCCTTAATAATAATTATAAAAGTATACAACATACACTTACAACGTGTCTTGATATCTTGAGCATAAATCATGACATATTATAATTTATCATTATTGTTATTCGCAATTTCGCATGCATTATGCACAATGAATACAGGGTGATATTTTTTAAGCATGGTCACCCCCATTTTCCCCTCTAATAGTACATAAACATATTGTATTCGAATTCTGGTTTTTAGAATTTTTTAGTAAACTTAAAAATCATATCTTCTAATTTCTGATATTTTTTATGCTATTTGAGGAGTATCTTGTGGTGATACCAATTTTAATTTTTAAAATAAAAACCACTCTTAATGACTGAAAATTATTTTGCGAATAATCCTGTATGTTTGTCACTGAAGTGGTACAAAAAATTTTAACCATTCAATAAATGGTCTTCAAGCAATCAAGTATATTTAAAAGTTCCAAACATCTGAATTTTAATTTATTATGCATATTTTAACCATAAAAATAGGATTAACAACGATCAGGCTTAAAAGATCACTCTGTATATTTTAGTATATTCGTTATAACTACCAACCTACCTAGTCGAGTTTTTGTAATCAGAACTCAAAAATATTAAACAATAAACACCGACAAAAGTCCTACCTGTCTATGCTTTATATACATATTATAAATATTATTGAATAATATTTTTAATATATTTCTATAATAATTTATACGTTGGACGTTGGTACTTTTATAGAATAAATATTAAGCATAATAATATACATAATATTGTCAATATTGAACATTCAACTTACACACATAATTATTTAATTTCAAAGTTTAAACGATTCTCAAAAAAATAGGTTATAAATTATAATACATATTTTAAAATTGTTTGGGTGTAAAAATATTTGTACGTAATATAATTTACTACCAACAGTGAATAACCATAGATAATTCGTTAAAATTGTATACTTAGCATTCTAGCCTTTCTGTAATCATTGTTCATTATTTTGGTTCCTTTTTAGACACTAAGTTTTATAACAGAAATTCGTTAATTATTACAAATAAACAATAATATTATGTGCCTACTAGGAATTAGTAATAATAATTGTATTGGTATTACCTTTACCTGTTCCTATAATAATATGTAATATGTTTATACTTGATACTTCTTTATCATACAGCAAATTGTAAAACATAGCAATCATACCCTATTGCTCCTAATAGCAATTAATTCTTATTTATGAACCATGAAGTTAATAATTACCTATTTTTACGTATTTTTTCGCTAAATCAACAATTTGACTTGATAGTTGTGATATTATGGTTTATGACTGATTAGTAAAAAAATTAAAGATGTTATGTAGTTAAATTTTGACTTAAATATTATCTATGGATGGTATGGACTTGAGACTTGGCATTTAATATGAAATATGTATATCAATATCTTCTAATTTACAATTGTCAATAGTTGGTACATATAGAGATTTTGAGCAACACTTTGTATGAAATGTCGTATTAAAAATAATTTAGTAATACTCAGAAATCAATGATATTAATTATTGTCATTTATCATTTATGTGTAGTAATTATGTATAATACACACGAATATAAATATAGAGGACATATTATTGCATAACTGAATATAATAGTTTTTAATTCTATCAAGTACCTTCCAATTAAATGTATTTATTCAGATATTTATTATCATATTATCCATTTCCTATGCTAAGTGTTTAATGTTTAAAAATAATGTATAAATAATATAAAAATATAACTAATAGCAATTATAACTATTAACTATAGTACACGCCCAGTTTCCCAAACTATATATAGTTTATCTGGAATCTAAAAACATATTCCACATTATTTTCAGATTTATATTATAAATCTATAGATTTATCTATTTTAAATATTTAATATGTTTAATACTTTGTTCCATAAATGTATACAGTATGTTGAGGGTAAGATTTACTGCAGACCTGAAGTGGTTTGGTCAATTTCTCTAACATGGGAAATGTGCACCTAAGTATTTTAATTGACAGTAGCAGAATTAAAAACATGCGTGAGGGATGGAATAATAGGTTCACTCATTTGGTTGGAAAAAAATTAAAAATCTATCGATTTGAAGCTGTTAAAAATATAAACAACGATGAAGTGAAGGCTGACAAAAATAAATTAAAACTAAGTGAAATTGCCAAATTGGGCGATTGACTTACAACTTTACAAGCTACATAAGTGCAAAACGTATTAAACAATGTATATTGTATGTGAACAATTTATTAGAGAAGAATTTAGTATTTTGACTGTACTTATTTTTTACTAATATAGGGATTAATATAAGTCTACAATTTGATTATTTGTATAATTTTTTTGTATGTAACATACAAAATACAAATATAATATACTCGTAACATATAAATAGTATATTTACTTGCTAATATGTAAAAAAAAATTTACAAAATATGAATAATTATATTTTAGGGGATTTTTTTTCTGGATAAACCATTTTTAAGGTATACTCGTAAAGTAGGTAGTATACTTTAAAATATTGTACAAATCATTTTCAATTTAGGTATTTTTTAAACTATTTTATAATGTTAATACGTATGTATATTTTTTTTATTGACACAATTCCCTTGATGCGTCATTAAAATATGCATGTGTTATAATAAATTATCACATAATATATTATTATGATATGGGCCTTCATACGTTGAACGTCCACAATAATACAATATAATATATTTAACATTCAAACAATATATGACTAATGTCGTGGACATGTTTAAATTTGTGAAACTAGTTATTCGGTGGAAAACTATGAATCAATGAAATTAGCGACTGGCCTTACTGTTCTTACTAATATAATATATTAATACTTTAATAGGTACCTATAGCATAATATAATATGCTAATTGTCGATGCCATAATTTTGAATGTGCAATGTGGTGAAATCACAGATACATAACTAAATATAATATATAGTATACTAGTATACAGCACACATTGTAAGATAGCTGATAACCATATTTATTAATATATCATATTATATTCGGTAAACGAATATCCCCCCCCCACGACTGTTTTCGGTTAAATTCTGCATCTTTCCCAATTCCCCGATATATTTTTTAATGCGGACATTTTCCTCCAAAACACATTAAAAAAAATGTATAAATTAATATATTATATCATTTTAAATATGATTGAAATATTTAATTTAATAGAATGTCAGGGTACAGTTAGTTTTCTCTCTAAGGCCCGCAAGCGCAACATAGACGAGTCATAATAATAATCATTATGTTTTTTCGTATTTTAAGTTGGTAATCTTAAAGTGAATAGTGAATCACTAGTTACAAAATTTTTAGAGGATTTTATTTTTGGAAATAAAACTTATCGATTTGTCTAAATATTATTTCAATATTCAATACAATTTAATATTCATGAAATATAATTTTTAATGTCGAATATAAATTACAAAGTAAATATAATATAAAAAAAACAATATGTCAAACATTCGAAAATATTATCTTCTAAATGTTTGTTATTGGTAGATTATTTAAAATTTATTTAACATTGGTAAGATTGGAAGATCGCTCAAAAAGAACATTTTTATTTTAAACGATTTTACTTGAATGCGTTTCAGTTGCATGTGGATTGTAGTCTATACTATAGACTCTATAGATCTAAGAGAGAAAATAAATAAATATTGCGTAGACGGCAGATATCGTTAAAATGTTATGATTCATTCGGTAATTGTTATCAATGAATAAATTATCATTAATATTGTGTCATCAAGAACGGTCACGATTATTAAGAAGAAAGAACAGGTTAAGCATCGCGCGCCATATCAGCGGTCAGAACTAGTTACGCTCCGCGTAGTTCATAAAACCGCCGAGCTAGTCAGAGGGGCTAGATTTTTATTATTTTTATTATTCCATTTATTCCCAATAGAAAAGAACGTTTTGTTTTTTGGTGTAATTCTAAAAAAAATGTCAGTACATACATGACATTTTCACTGGTTTTTTATAATAGCACTTCCTATATTTGATACAATTTTCAAAATATTTTGACTTGTTTTGAGCTGTTTACGGATATACTTAGTTTCCAACTTTTTTAGGTTTTTTTTTTTGAATGACAATACAACTTTATTTGTTAAAATGTTAAGTAAAAAAGCTTGAAAATTTAATACGATGCTTCTTTATATTGTTACAATAGTAGTTGAAAAATATTTAAAATCCCTAGTCACAGTTTTTTTTTTTATAAGCATTTAAATGAAATCTTGACAAAATACGGAAAAAACACGAAAATTAGCAAATTATTTTGAGTTAGAAATTCATAAAAATTTTTCTTTTTGAATCAAGATTTGATAATTTAATATAAGATTCTTCATAAGTATGCCTTATTTTATCAAACAAAAATCTCTACCAGAAAGTCAAATTAAATTTTTATGATCATTTGAAATTCACATTTTTACAACATTGGATATTTACTCGATTTCTCATGTAGCGTTTTTCTAGTTTTGTTGTAAATCAAAAAAGAATCACTGTAGATGCATGAAAATTTGACTGAATGTTTATATTTTCATTTTATATATATCATAAAATTTTTAATCTTTTTGAGCTGTTTATAGACAATTTCAAATTTCCATTTTTTTAGTTTTTTTTTTTTCTATAAATACCAATAAAATTTTATTTGTTGGCAGGCACGCCCGTAGAGATGCAGCTCAGGGGGGGCAAACAAAATTTTTTTTATGTTTTTCATACAAGATTTCGGCAATTACGCCTAACCAGCCAAAAGTATTGAAAATAATCGTTATTGCGATTAAATACCTCCTATATGACTTGTTAGATACAAGGATTGTCGAATAGTCGCTCAAGATCAACTTTATGTAAAAAAACTTCCAATTTCGTAAGTGACACGAAAAATCTCAGGGGGGGGGCAATGGCCCCCACTGGCCCCTCCCTCCGGGCGTCCCTGTTTGTTGGCCCAAAAAGCGTGAACATTTAATATAAGGCTCCTGATATATTGTTACAATAGCAGTTGAAAAATATTAAAAATTCATAATATGTACGATTTTTTTTTTTTATAAGCATTTAAAGTTCGAATTTTTACAAAATTTATCAAGTTGAAAATTTACAAGTTATTTAGTAGTTAAAAATTAATAAAATTTTTATAGCTAAAGATAGAAAATTTATAACATGGTTCCACGTACTTAGGTTATTTTGTAACCAAAAAATCTCAAAAATATAAGCACACTACGGTTATTTTTATAATATTATTTTATGATCAAATTTTGACGAAATCACATCATATTAAATAAATATTAAATATCAAATAACTAAGAACAATGATTTTAGTTATTTTGTTGTAATTTTATAATATTAATTCAACTTACCGGCTACCGTATTATAAGAAATAAGTAATATCAATATAAATAAAATTTAAAATATCCACTAATCCACTTGTAAAACAGTCTTAGCCGCCAAATAGGTATATCTATAATTGGTATTCTATATTGAGTGTTGACTATCAATATGAAAGCATTGATAAAAGACTAAAAGAGCTTCAATGCCTGCCTCTCCAAAAACGCGGCCTCAAATAATATATTATTAACATAGTCGTGGCCTATCCATATTTTTATTATCTATGGTAGTGTGATATCTCACTTTATCAAATCATACATTTTTATCACACCAATTGTTGATAACTGATAACAATTGTTTACGTCGGCACTCGACACGGCACCTATCATTGACTCTATAGTCATATTAAAATAAAATTGCTATATATCTAGTTAAGATATTTAATAGTTGAGAGTATTAAATTTTAGTTCCTAACAAATTACATTTTCTACATACCACTAGGCTTTTGACATTTTGTGTATCGCACTATTGCTACTAGTTCATACAAACATTTCAAATTGAATTATGGCGAACAATAAGTCAGGACGAATATCTGATACATTGATTCGATGGGAGGCTGAAAAGAACCCATTGGCACCTTTAAGTCAGTCTCAAATCGACGCATATCTGAGTTTGTCTGAACACATAGGCGATAGTGATTTTATGGTATGTGTTGTACATTATTTGAAAATGATGTATTATATTGTTTTGATAGCTATATAATATGTAATTTTGTGTTTAGTCTTTTGAAATCAAAGACCACGACAATGATAAACTAAATATTAATGAAGAGCCACAAATTTTAAATACAAATATAGAATCTGCGGAAGATGTGAGTATTAGTTTTTGCATTTACTTAGTCTGGAATCTTAGGTTGGAGAAACAATGAATAAGGACTATAATTATGTTTGTATTTAAGTTCAAAAATTATAAAGTGTCGATTAAGACGAATATTTTTTTTCTTAGTCATGTCATAATTATAGTGTGTTAAAAATTATAATCATAATAATTATGTATCTAATTATAATCTATGGATTTAAAGTATTAACATATTTTTTTCTTTTTATTACAAATTTGAAATCGGGTACTTGGTAGGTGTCATGCTGTATAATACCAACAATTTCATTTTCTGTTTAGTTTCTTTGTTCAGCATATTATTTCATTAAATACTGTATTTTAAAAATACTTTGTGTAAATGTTATATAAGAATGAATTTAAATTTTTTTTGATTTTTGGTATTTATTAGTAGTTAAATGTTTTAAAATTTTGTTTTATAAATTATAGGTATCTTAAACTTATACTTAGACTATTTTTGACATATTTTATGCAAAATCATTCTGCAAATGTGAAATATTATGCTCTTATATTCATATTATAGGATTTAATTGTACATTTATTCATAACTCTAGTTATCATAACTATTATATATTTATTATGTTTTAGATTGAGTTGTTGTGTGTGTGTGTGTTTGTGAAGGAGGGGGAGGGGGGGATAAAGGTAATTTTCCCATTTGTTTCTCCTATTCAATTATTCAAATATATAACTGAATGTCTAAACTCTAAATGATTATATAAATTTAAATAACAGTTTAACCATGTTACTAAAGTAAATGTCGTGCTTGGGAGAATTTAATAATAAAGTTGATCTTCAACCTTCTACACACAAGTTACTGACTTAAATTTCCTAGTTGTAATTTTTGTTTAGTTTTATTTTATAACTTTATATTAATTATTTCATAGTTTCATAATTTCTATTACGAGATAGCACAAAAATGGATGTCCACAGAAATTAAACCATGTATACAGCTTGCAAATGAACTACGAAATCAGCTGGACGAGTGGAAATTAATGTTATCCAAGGTAAAAACAATTATTATATTGTTATATGACTGATGTAAAATTAGTTATTTAGGCTATAAATGATAGACAATAGTATATATATATTTTTTTTTTACAAGAAATGTACTATTAAATATTGTATATACAATTAAGCACAATAAGTATATGTGACATTAGGGTAACAAAACATTATGGGGTTACGTGAATAAGAAGCCACCCATCAGTAATACTTAGCTTGTTTATTATGTGATTACTTAAATCTTATTAGGATTAAGTTAGATGATCCCTACACCATTTCCTTTTCAGCCTGCGACTGAAGAACTGACTTTTAGAAAATAGCTTCTTCTTCTACTGTTTTTATACCTAGGTCTTTGTGGAGGGTCATGTTACAGACGAAGGGTGGGACATTTGTGATTTTATAAAGGGTAATAGGTATTTTGGAAGGCCTGTATTTTATTTAAATTTGATTTTTTAGCCGTTCCCCATTGTTAGATTTCATACGTCCATATGGGTTTCAGAAGTGATTTGTATTTTTGAAATTTTGTTTTTAAAGATGTGAATTTATTTTTAGAAAGTAATACTGTTAGAGAACGGTAGCGAGCATTAAGTATAAATCTTTTTTTTTTTATATGATTTTGCCATGTTAATCTTTTATCGAGGTTTAGTCCTAAGTATTTAACAGTGTCAAGAGCAGGGATAGGTACGTTATTTACAGTTACGTTAGGGCAAAGTCTGTGTCTTAGGGTGAAAGTTGTGTGAATGAATTTGTTGTTGTTTAATTTAATTTTCCATCTGGCACACCATTCTGAGAGTAGATTTAAGTGGGATTGTAAATTTCTTAAAGCAATTAGTAGATCATTATGTACCTACTGACAATATGACTTTATCATCAGCAAAGATAATAGTATATAAGTCATTTTTAGATGGACGAGTGTATGCAGCTCATTAGTATGTTGGAAGAAAAATACAGTGAAGTTTCAAAGAAAACAAACTCTTTATATTTAGCTGGAGAAGAACTACATACAGATCAGGTTTTAAGAATTAGTACAGTTAATTTTTAGCAAAAATTAAATTTACATATTTGTTTTAGACAAGTTTGAGTAACATATGCCAAGAAATCAATGAACGTTTATCCATCTTCAATGCTGCAGACTCTATACACTTGAAATTGGATTCACCTTCATTTATTGTCACTAGTGAAATGTTTGCTAACATGATGATGTCCATTGATAACGGAATTAAATATTTAAATTCTCATGTTGGTATAGTTAAATCATCATTATTAGCATTGAGTATATTATATTGCATATACAATAATAATATTAGCTTTTTATTAGTATTTATCAATCAATATATTATTACATATTTGCCTTACATAGATGTCATATAAAGAGAGCAATAAATATCTTGCTCTGTATGTAAATGCCAGGTACAAGGCTCTATCACTTGTTCAAACTTATATAACTCAATGTCTTCAGACTGGAACAGAAAGTTTAGACACAGCTGAATTTATAGCACACTATGGAAAGTTTCAAGCAATTGCGACTAAAGTACGACCAGTGTTAGAATTATTGGAAAACCGAATAGATTTGGATCCAGTGTATGTTTGCTGCTTAATTCATTGACTAGACTTATTAGATTAGCCATCCAAATATAACATCTTTATGTTCAATTTATGTTCTTAGATATTCTGTTGCATTGGAAGATTGTGTACTGGCCTATGTGACACGACGAAAAGCTCTTCTTGGTTCGTCCATCAGTAATACACTGTCAAACTACACATCAAGTGGGAGTGATTATTGTTCAACATTACGTTCATCGTGTAAAATACTCATACAATTGACTCATGATGAAAATCGATTGTATCAATGTTTCTTTACAAATAAATCTTCAGTATTCAGGTATGTCATGATACAAAAATGTATTTTTAAATATTTTTATTCATTTTAATATTTTTATTATTTTTATTATTATTATTATTTATATATTAATATTTCCATTTGTATTTTGGTAGTTTGAAAGTTTTGTATTCTTTTTTATTATAGAGAATACCTAGAAACTGTTTGTATGCATTTATATGATATGCTCAGACCATTAGTGATTCACATGAAACATTTTGAAACATTAGTAGAACTTTGTACAATCCTAAGAATAGAAATATTACAAGACTATGTTTCGGAGGATGGTAACTAAAAAAAAAATTATTATTTATTAAAACTATTGGAGTTAAAAACAAACTGATTTTCTAGCATCTCTTGAGGTTTTTGGATCTGTAGCAGAGTTACTTTTACAAGATATACAAGAGCGTTTAGTATTTCGAGCCAACTTGTACTTTGTCACAGACATTTCCGAATACAATCCATCACCTGGTGATTTAGCATATCCAGAAAAATTAAAACAAATGGAAGCAATCGCTGAAGAAATGCAATATCGACAGTTGACTAGATACGACTCAACTGGTAGTTTAGTGTCATCTGTATCTGAGGCACCATCTGTTATGTCAAAACAGTCTACTGGTAGGTATTCATAGCTCTTTGTAACTGTTTATTGTTTATCTTTATTTCCACACTTTAGTGAAATAAATCTTACTTGCAACACACGTCACACAATAATATGTAATATTCAACAGCCCATCATTATATAATCATTATAATATGTCATATCATCTATAACACTTGTCACTTAACATTAAGCTACTGCTTAATTTGCTTTATTTTGTGAAGAAATCATGATTCATAAAAGTTAAAACTAATTATGCTATGTCCATCTGTATCTTTATGTACTATTCTTAAAAGGTTATCATTAATTAACTTGAAGTACTCATTTATCATGTATTATACAGCTTAAAAGTTAGTATAGTCAGTTGTCCCTATAGCCTGCTTTAATTTTTCAAATTATTAGTTTTTTATACTTCTTATTTGTAGCCTGGTAAGTAAAACACTTTCAAATTGTCTCCAATAAAGAACACAGTTTCACTGCACTCTACTACAATGGACTTATAATACGTTATGATTTAATTTTGTAGGTGGATGGACTTCTGCTGCAGATCTTCATGGAATGTGGTATCCACCGGTGAGGCGTACATTGATGTGTTTATCACGTTTGTATAGATGTGTTGATAAAACCATTTTTCAAAGTCTTTCTCATGAGGCAGTTGCGTTGTGTTTGAAAAACATACATCAAGCTGCTTTGATGATTTCTCAAAAAAAGGTAAATTTATTTGAAACATTATTTTTAATCTTTGATGGCAGTTTCTTTTCATACCTTTGAAAACTATTAAGAAATCAAAAAATGTCACATAGTGTTAAATATATGTTATTTTAATTAAAATTTTTTATCTTAGACTCCAACAGATGGCTCTTTGTTTGAGATAAAACATTTGTTGATAATCAGAGAACAAATAGCACCGTTTCAAGTAGATTTTACTATTAAAGAATTGAACCTGGATTTTAGTAAAATGAAAAATGCTGGTAAAATAAGTTATTTAAAATACATATACATTACACACTACATTTTACATCATTTTAATAACTGCTCACTTAAAATATATTATGTAAAAATTTTTTTTTAGCTTGGGGTTTATTTCAAAAACACGACAAAATGTTTGCTTTAAACTCTAGTAACTCAATCATTGAATTTCTACTGGAAGGAACACCAGTTGTGCTAGAAAACTCTGTGGATTCGAGACGTTTAGTAGATCAAACATTAAAAGAGTCATGTCAAACATTCATTAATCATTCATCTAATACATTAGTATCACCATTGTCTATGTTTTTAGATGAAGTATGTTTTGACTTGTAAAAGCTTGATATGCTCTCAAACATTTCTTCTTATAACATATTTTTTACAGGTTCAAAAGTATATTAAATGGTGTAATATGCAAGGATTCTTGGCTATCGTTAAACAACAAGAATTTGCCCAACCTAAAGCTATTCATGAAAAGGTACAAGAATCGTTGGCAAAAATCAAAAAAGATTTACCATTGATCCATCAGAGTATGGCCTTGTATTTAGCCAATGGAGACACACAATTTGTCTTGTACAGGCCTATCAAGGTACATCAATAAAAATAAGTTTCCCAAGCATAATTAACTTATTTTTATATTTTTATATATATATATTTTTTTTTTTTAGAATAATATCTTGCACATGTTTACAAAAATTCAACAGTTTTTAACGACAAACAGTTACACTAAAGAAGAACAACAATTAATTGCATGTCCTTCATCTGAACAAATGTCTATGTTGTTATCCACTTCATCTTTGGCATATACTAAGTCGTGAGTGCAACATTATTTTTCTATACTTAGTTTTAAATTGTTCTGTTATGTTATTCAATGACTATGATTTTCTAGGAACTCGAGAAAAACTAGTGCTGTATCCATTGATGAACATCCAGCTGAAACTAATGAAAACTCTACGTAGTATTAAATCAATTTGATTACATTAAAATGGTCTGTGATAAATGTTATGAAATATTCATTCATTAAAAATAATTATGTTATTGTTTATTACTTATGTTAGCATTAATGTATAGTTACAAGTCATTTTAAAACGCAGTTAATGGTCTAAAAGGCTCAGTTGTATTATTTTCGCTGATAGTTAAAGATTTAGGGCGCTCTCTTTTCTTCAAAAGCTTTTCAATTTTGATTTGTGAAATTTTTCTCTTTTCTCTTTTGTGCTTCACAAATTCAATTGACAATATGATTGTAGCCAGCAATATGCCTCCGCCTAAAAGTACAAACATGCCTTGGACATCATCCAATGCAAGTTGGCGGTCTTCAGGAGCAATTATTAAATTTGGCTAAAAAAATTTGAAACATTAATTTTTTAAAGATATGATGGACTGATTCATTCACATTTCCAACTCCAGACTTTTGTGTGATTTCCCATTCAATATCTTTAATTATTTTATTTAATAATCCACTCTGTTGTGTTCGAAGTATGAAGTTGCTAAATATGTTACGAAATACAAAATTTTTTTTATAGGCTACACCTATATTAAATGGAATATAACACTCTGAAGCAACATGAAGAAATATTTTCTTGTTTTTGTATCTGAAATCAACAATATAATATAATATTCTTGGCCGTATATTTGATAATTATTTTTGTCACTCAAAATTTATATAGGTACATACTTTTGAATGAAGTTGTTTTGGGATAAATAAGTGAGTGAAATTTTAGAACCCAGAAAAGCATAGTCTAATATGAACCTGGTTCTGACAATGTAATCTATTGCATCCTCTAAATTATTCATAAGCTTTATATTTGACAGGAGCCTTTGAGACATTGTGTCATTGGTAATATTTAAATAATGTTTCCAACCACCCTTATCTAAAATATAAATTATAATTTAAATATAATATCATTATTGAATTTATTTTTCTTTGTTTTAATTTTTTTTTCAATTGAAATTTTATGTTTTTACTATACTTTTTTCTGTTGTTAAGTTATTATGTTTTTAAATTATTATAGGTAGACAATTATTTAATAAAAATAAAATAATAGTTTTTTTATGTCTTTTAGTCTTTAAGTGTACATTTTTTGAAGACAATAATAACTAATAAGTAATCTGTTTCGTCTTTCTTAACTTTTCCTGAATACAGATAATGAATCATAAAATATTTCATTTATGAATTTTCCACATTTTGTGGTGAAAAAATCTGTTATGATCCTGAAGGTTCACGACAATAAAAAACGTACAATTATGTAATTTAAAATATAAATATAGTTTATCGTGACTTTAAAAAAATAAGAATAGCGAATTTACAGTTACGAACGTTCTGTTACTCTAAGGCTCTGTACTAACACTGACTGTCCTCCACTCTTGTGCGTCGGCCTACGGCCAGCCGGATGTCGAAATCCCTTAGTCGGTGAATTCACGTCGACGAGCCGTCGGCTAACACACAATTCTTGACAGTCGTATTACTTATCATACTAATATATACTCGTATTAATATTATACATAATAATATTCAGGGGTTAATAACACCCCTCCGACTAAATGAGACTTGGGGATCCCACGATCTCACAGTCTCGTCTTAACCTATTTATCCGAGAATTTAATAAGCAATACAAAAAAAAATTTTTTTTTTACTTTGTTCCTTCTTCCAGAGTACCATTTGATGATTCATCTGGTATTTCTGGTTTATACACTTTAACATAGTTTTTTCGAATTCTTATTATTATGATAGAAAATATTATTACTATAATGAAACAAAATACATATATAAATATAATATAAAATTCTATTCTAAAAACTAACATATATTCAACTTATATTTTGCTTTGAAGTTAAAAGTGTAGGGGACATATGTAACTTAAAAGTTTGCACAAATGTTTTAAGGATATGAGGTTGGATGAGTGCATTTTTGAATTTCTGATTTTATAGTGTGCTAATTACATGCTAAAAATCAGTGTTGGATAAATAGGCGTAAACCGTTTGCCAAATCCATCAAAAATGTGATCTGTTTGAGCGAATGTTCATTCCAAAAAAAAAAAAAACCGTTTGGGTGAATAAGTGTGAATAGGGCTATAGCTGAATTAACTTATATATCGTGCAGTAAGTTCAATGTACATTTTCAATGTTTCTTTTTCTTCTTAAATCACACATAATACACAGATACGTGCCAACTTTCATGCACGTCCTCGCGTGTGTCTAATATTATAAATATATTCTAATATTGTAAACTAATATGACATGAAAATGTCAACTTAATGTTTATGTTTGCTAGTTTGGAAATATCAGGGTGTA
The DNA here is from genome assembly GCF_037042655.1 of Diuraphis noxia. Lineage (NCBI taxonomy): Eukaryota > Metazoa > Arthropoda > Insecta > Hemiptera > Aphididae > Diuraphis > Diuraphis noxia. Next base: position 20,075,325 of record NW_028301712.1, on the reverse strand, counting down.
TTATTGTCTATTGACAACTACAGTTGGAGTAGGTCAGGGTTCTGCGTATTAAAGCGGTCGCGGTATCTGGTTTTAGTTGCAGTGTAACTTTGAAATTAACAAAAAAGAAAAATGTAGGTACCTATTTTAATAAATTTTTATAATTTTTACCAGCCATGGCGCACAATTTGGAAACCATAGAATGTCGATTTATAATTTTAGTAATTTTTTAAAAATTAACAATAGGTAAATTCACTCTAATATCAAAAATAACAGCACACTATTGAAACTAGTGAACGAAAATTTGCTATGTTTTATGTGTAAAGACGAAGACAACAGCCGCATGTGTGGTGTCTTCTTAAAAGAATCATTTACTAATTACTATGTTTATATGATAATTGATTAGATGTTCGCACTACCTATGTAGTTTAAAAATTAAAACCGATTTAATTTCAAACCGTTTTAACGCTATCATATTATATAAACTTAGTACATATTATATGACTATATGAGTGATTTCAAAATAATATGAGAATAGATAAGTACCAGATAAAGAATTTTCAGAATAAATTATGGTTAAAAATCGTAACATTTTGTGAAAAAATTACATAATATTAGACGATTCCCATTCAGGTTAGTTTGCTTGTATATCTATATGTTCATCGAATATGTACCTCAACTATGATATTTAAAGAATTTGTTCGATTGAAATCATTACCAGACTTAGCTAATGACTTTGTTTCAGATGAAATATCGAACACATTTAATGATACACTGAAAAAATGGCTATTCGTAACTGTGACCATATTTTTTTTTTCTCTAAAGCGGAATACTTGTACATTTTAATGAGATAACCATTTAATTTTGCGTAAAATAATAATTTTTTCATTGAAAAAAAAACATTAATTGCTTATATAAAAATTGATAACAAAAAAACGCAAATAATTAAATTAATCATAATAGACTCTCAACAATCTATGGACTGTGGATTTTAATGTTGTATAGTATATATAAAGTATGTAGGTATACATATATTGTAAACTGTATAGGTACACTAGGTACAGTATAGATGTATGATTGTTATATGACTGGTATGTGATCAATTAATATATCTATCAAAAGTCGACTTTTCTTAGAGCGGGATATTTTTAGGTTGTTTAGCTGGACAAGTACCTATCTCGAAAGCGGGACGTATATGGTCACGTTAAGCATACCCAAGATTTGAACTCTTTACATATAGTTGCGCCACTGGTAACTAGTATTTTTAAAGAATACTTTATTTTATATTCGGAATACATATTTGAATTTAATTTGCTATACATCTACACATTAAAATCATTAAATATACCTACCTATAGACAAATAAGTAGCATTTTATTTATTACTTCATAGCTTATAACACCACAATAAATAATAATGTTAATAACAATAATTATAGCAATCAATTTGTGTATTCACCAATTTAAAAATGTTAAGGGTTCAGAAACAAAGTATTTTTTCAATGAATAAAAAAATGCAATAATACGTAGAGCTATTGTAATGAAATAGACTTTTTTTTAAGTAACTATTAGGTAAAAAAAAGAAATTCCAATGAAAAAAAGAATTCGAAAATGTTTAATTGAATACATCGTTTGAATAGGGGGTTCTTTACAAAACTGCAATTACTTACCTAATGTCATTACTCTGTACCCTTTATTGACCAACTGGTATGATGTATCCACTATCACCGGTTGTTCTGGTAATGTTATGAATGCTATTATTGAACTAGTGTAGGCCGTCGTAATAATAATCGTAAAAATCCAATACGTTCCTACCATGAACAACGGACACATAATAGTAATAATCATTTACTAATTTACTACTTAAATAAAATTCAAAATTTGAACATATTATGTAATGATAAATAATACAATAAGCCATGATACATATACGATATACACGGTCAATAACGAACCTGTAACGGCTGTAATAAACTCCTGCAGTTTTACTCACCAATAAAAAGTCTGGTTGATCCCATTTTGGTATTGGTCCAAGACTTGACGCTCTTAAAAGTGAACAGATTTGTGTACGTCCCGAACATATAACAGCACATGCTTTCCAATTGTTTGGGACTCTTGCACAGCGTCTTCACACTGCGGTTATTTGTGAAAGCTATGGGAAATATGGCCACCATATAAGTGATCACCACCATAACCCAAATGCTCCAATGAAATGGACCAAATATCGCCCTATACCTATTATGAGTTAGGGATGATAGTTAAAAATCTCAAAAATTTGTAATTTTAATGTAAAATCATCACCTAATAATGAAACAGTTGGCAAGACACTAAATTATAGTGGTTAATAGTTTAACTGGCCCAGTTACATTTTATTAAGAACCTAGTAATTTGTGAAAGTGCGTCAATGTCTAATAAAAGTTGGGAACCAACTTTACACATGTTTAGACACTGTAATTGAATTTTTTGGTTTAAAAAAATATATATATATATTTGTGTATAGTTTGAACTATGAACTTTAAATAAAAATATTTTTGTTAGTAAAAATATAGGTAACTGATAAATAATATGTTTTGATGTTTATGAAAAAATAAAAATGCTTTTTAGATATATATTGTATAGTAAGAGAGGTAAGACCTTCTCATGCTTTATTTGTGTATTAATTGTGTGTGTGTGTGTGTGTGTGTGTGTCTTAAAGGTGGGTCGAGAAATATAGTATATTTCCGTTTGATTTATTTCATGGGCGTAGGTAGGAAATATTTTCGGAGGGGGTTTTTGTCTAAATTTATATTAATATAATAAAATTAAGAATCATTTATTTGTAAGTATTAAATAATATAATTATAATTATAATTATTTATAATATAAATTCAATATTTTGTCCATATAATTTACAAATTTAAAAAATTTTAAGATAAAACTTTGTTTTCTTGGTTAGGTTAGATTGTTTTATTTAATTTCGGGGGGTGTTTGAACACCCAATCCCCTCCCCCCTTACCTACGCCCATGAATTTTATTTATATTATATTACCGCGAGGCAAGTGGCAACGATGTCATTATTATTACAATATTTGTTTACTTGGACAAAGCAAATGATCCTAAAGACATAAATGTCCCACAATCTTGCAAGATAACAGGAGAAAAATCGACTGACGAATAACGAGCGTTGGTCATGTATAAACCTGATATTCCGAGATCAGCTTTCGAGGCTATTAAGTCTCCAATAATACGATCGTTAGCTTCGTCTCTAATGAAAACAAATAAGCATGTAAGTTATATATTAAATTATTTTGTTAAATTATGAAGAAATCTATAAAAATCTATAAAATAGATAATATACAGTAAAATTACATTATAATTATAAACTATTATACCTACCTATAATATTATACTTAAATTTAAATATTTACCTACTGTAAATGAACAAAATTATACTATTATAAAACAGTGGTACATCCAGGAGGGGGTTTTAAGGTCGAAGCCCCCAAAAAATATTTTTTATATATTTGATTATTTATTATTATAGTCAGTGGCGCGTGTTTTCAATAATTTCTTGAGGGGGCGGGGGCTTAAAATTTGAAAATCATACGATAAAGGTTATTTGTTTCATCTTACTTTGAACGCAACGATACTTCTCAACAAAACCACACATTAACATAATTGTTTGTATCGTTAAATCATCAGAAAACCCATGATAAAATATTGATTAACAATGAGTAACTTTTTTTCTCTCTTGTAGGTCTCAATCCCTCCCCCTCACCTTAAATATGCCACTGAATTTATAGCACATCGTAGGTATTGTCATTTGTCACTAATATATAACGATAACGAATAGCGATGTTTTTGATTTCTAATTTTAAATGTTATCAAATGTTAGATAGTAATATATCAAATTAATAGTTAGGTATATTGTATATAGGTATATACTACATAATAAGATTTGTGGCAATCACTGATTGATTAATTAAAATCGATATCGTTAAACATTTTTTTCAGCGATTGTAAACTGCGCATCTAACCTAAAATCATACACGTAAACTGCGCCCGGATAAACTTTTAAAATGAAATAGGTACCTATGTTATTGGAAAATTAAACTAAATTAATAAATTTCTAATCTAAAATTACAATCTTTAATTTCGTAACATCCATATAATATAAATAATTAATAGAATAAAATAAAATTAAAAATTAAAAATATATATAATTTTAAAAAGTACAATATCAGGACAAAAAACATATTGTTGATACATATTGATCAATTGGAATTTGATCACTGTTATATTTATTAATTAAAATTTGTAACGCTACGCTTTTTTCGTTCGTCAAGAATTAATTGAACTTATTCGATTGATTTAGAGAATGGAGGCAGTGTCTTTCTTCTATTATAGCATTATATCTCTTTTAATATTACGTACATCACTTACTTGTAAAGTTGTAAATGTTCCGTCAGTGGCAAATTTTTAATAGCATTACAAAATATTTTACTAGGTTTGGTGATTTTACAAACGGGGCACATTATACTTTTTTAACATGAATATTAACAGTTAACATATAGATAACAATTTGGGTTCAGATTATAAAAATAAAAGTCATTTTGGCACAGTTTTACGTATGCCCATTTTTTTTAGGTGTTTGCTAACATAACAACAAAATATATTTAAACAGAATCCCTTAATATAGTGAATATAAAGATATCTATAAACAGGTAAACACTTGGTTAAAAATATCTATCCCCCACCTTCAGGACAAATTCCTAATTACGACATTGGTTAGGTTATTCATATTATAGGGGTGGCCACTAATCTCAATTTAGAGACTAGAGAGCCGTAAATTATAGAAACTAAATTAGTTTCACTAATTCTAGACAAGTCCATTGTAAAGGTATGTTTATAAAATGAAGACTTATTATTAATATATAAATTATTTATTATTTTATGTTTTTATACCATAGACGGCATAGACATGGTAATTATAAATCTATAAAATAATTTCATAATTAAAATATGATATCAGCTGTCATTCGCCATTCTTTGTTTAAACTTGAGAAACAATATTATTTAAATGGATTTAAATGTAACAAGCAACATTATATTATTGCTCTAGATTCACCTGGATTTTGAAAGAGTTGCGTCCTGTATTTCCAATGTGAAATTCAATGCTCTAGAGATTAATTGTAACAATCGAATTTCGATCCCGTCCCACGATGATGCAAAATGTTCTTGAATCAAGTTTTTGTCGACGCTTAATAAACTAAATATGATAGATACACACATTCGTTCAAAAAACAGAAAAATTATTTTCTAAAATATGTGATTAACTGCACTACCTCCGAAATACTAATGGCGGGTTTTCAATGACAGACAAAATAAATCGATGTCCCCGAAATCCATCATTTAATTTGACCGGATACAAATCAACCTCCGGTCTCGTAAATTTATTCAGCTTCCACGTGGTTAAAATTGTTTGAGCGCTGCTTCCTAAACCATCTATGTACATTTCATGAGTGTATAATTTGATATCAGCTACTTCCTATAAGAATATTGGTATTTCTGCAGGTTATTCTATACTATTAAAAATATATAAATACATTAATACTAAATTAATAATACAATATATTTATAACAATTAATGGAATCCGTAAATAATGCATTTAATGTGTAAATGAGTTCGTGTTATAATGTTGTGTATGTTTAAAGTATGTATTAGCTTTACCAACATAAATTATGTATATAAACTATAAAGTATAATATAAGTACGTTTGGATTTGTTTTTGGTTATATTTGAGTTATAAATAAACAATACGTTATAGTATTTAGTAGAAGTAGATGAGTAATTGAATAATGGGTTAATTGGTTAATAGATATTTAAATAATATAAGCTGCTCGAAAGTATTCGTTATCTCTTATTCTTTATCAAGTAAAAAATAATAATTAGTGGGCGCATTTATACTTATGAGCAATAATATTAGAGTACCCAATATAATACTTGTTTAAAAGTACTATTATAGGTCTATAATTTTAAGTTTTGACTTCATAGATGAATACACAAAAAATGTATTATAATATTTTTAAAATATTAATCTAACAACAGTGTATAGTATATTTATTATATTCTTAAGATAATTTTATTTTAAATAAAAAGTAAAAATTAAATTAATAATGGAATTCTCGGAGTTGTTATTTTATTTGTTTTAATCGATTACATTTTTGTTCTTTTCCTGCTGTAAGGCTGGTCCAGCGGAAGCAACCAATAAGTTCATAATATTTTGGGATGCTTGGCTCTTGAAAAATTCTTGTATTTGCCATTTGGATCCAATTGTCACGATGAATACTCTGCTCTCAATCGCGTGACCAAATTTAGTTGCAGTGATTTCAGGATCTTGGCAAAATATCATATAGTTTTCGCATCTAGACTCCAAAACTCTGGTCCTTTTTGATGAATATTCATTAACATGAAAGAGATTGTACGATATTGTATTGAACGATGGCAACATAATTTGCAGAAGATCCTGAAATAAAGAAATAAAGTAGCCGAATGGCAATACAACAATTAAATACACGTGATCACGTGATCAAAAAGTTTTAGTATGTTTATAATGTTTATACATATTAAGTATATGACATAATCAGTAAGGATCACCATAAAGTAACTACGACAACTATTGCATACTACCAATCTACATACAATTTTAGTTATCATTATAACTATGTTTATAAGTTATTAAGTCAACAAGCTATATACCTACTGAATATAAATACAATTTTTTATATTATCGTATTAAGTGAAGCTATTTTACAAGTTAATATGTAGGTATATATTATTTTATGTTTTATTAAGTACTTTATTAAAGTTATCTAACTAAAAAATAACCATAAAATAACAGTATCGATAAAATTTTAGGTTTATTTTTTGTTATACCAAAGCTTATTATAATTCAACTTTTCAAATATCTATAAAGAAAATACCTTTCTTTTAAATTTGTAGTTTGGGTTGAATTTTAGATTCTAACCGAGCGATTAATATAATATAGATTTTACGTTGATCTGTGTTTGTTTTTGTTTTTGTACAGTACCTAATTAAGTGCTTAGATTTTCAACTTTAGGGAAGTTTTCTGGTAGCGAGTTGGATGTAGTCGGTACTTTTGAGATGGTGGTTAAACGTAAAAATTATATACATATAATTCCTGGTACTTACAAAATAAAAAAAACTGAGAAAAACAACTAAAAAAGATTTTTTGTTAGTTAAAAAATAAATAATAGTAACCTATGTCTAGAATTTTTCCCCAAATGTTCATAAGTGTTTTTATAGCAATTTTAAAATATTAATGATGTATATGTTTATTTTTCGAGAATAATTTAAAGTTTAAATGATAACAAAATCAAGATGATTTGCAAATCATTTTGTAGTTCAAAATGTATTAAATGTTCAATTGTTGTAGCTAAGGTTTGAAATTTTAAAACTAGGTTTCTCATAATTAGTTCATAATATAACCAAAAAAAATTTAAAAATATATAAACACAGTATTTCAATATACAAGTTCAAATTCGATTTTAAACTAAGAATAATAACAGTTTTATTGTTATAATTTAAAACTATTATTCATGGATACTTAACACTATTAAAATGTATTATTAGTGAATTGTAATATATATATAGTGTACAGACTGACTGTCTTTTATCAAAATCGTCTTTCTTATGCAATGATTTATTATTAAATAATTAACACGCTCATTATAGTGACCCACTCATCGAATCCTACTGTGAAGCAGAACGGGATCCACTTGTCTACATTTTTTTTTGAAGTTGTCAAACGCCGAACCGTCGAAGTGTGATAATACTAAATAAGTACTTTCAGCCTGTAAAGAAAACTATTTCAGCCCAGTGTCGAAATTATAACGTTAACAATTTGAGGAGGTTAAGGGGGGGGGGGGTGCTGAAGCACTTTTATGCATTTTCCTAAAAAGTAACTTATATGCTAGAATAACTAAGTAAGATAGTTATGTATATTGTATATATGATTGTAGGAGAGTAATCACTAATATTATTATTGCTAAATGCTAATTATACGTTTACTATTATCCATCATTGGCGTATTTAAGGGTTTTCCGCCTATAGGCACTTTCCAATTCGTAGCCTTCCTCCCCTCCCCCTACATCCTTATTACAATTTAATTTTCAATTTAATTACTACACACAATAAAATTCTGTCTTAATTATAAGAAATCAAATCCACGTATTTTGTTATATATATGTGCTCGTACTGTGTTGCGTATGTGTATAATATAGTTGTAGGTACATGTAGATAGATGATTAATTTTGAGTGAACAAAAATTAGTTGAGTTTGATTTCATCAAGTGAAAAATACTTTTTATAATTTTGTAAAAAAAATCGTTGAAATTTGCCGCCCTCCAATGTTGCCGCTCTAGGCCCGGGCCTATAGGGCCTGTGCCTAAATACGCCTCTGCTATTATCAATGAATGTATAATCACTTTGTGTGTACGATATTATAATTTATAATATGCATTAGGTACCTAGCTATATTGATTTGATTCTGTATAGGTAATAATAAATAAATAAATATTTTTTTTTGAAGTAAATTAAAATTATTATTTATTAAATTTGAACTGATATTCTACGGGTTCAAAGATAAGTTTATATCTAGAAAGTTGGGTTAGCAACGTCCTTTCCCTCTACAACTGCTAATGAACGAATAAAGTTCAATACCTATATTATTTTATACCTAATAAATACCTTTATTTACATGGTACTTGTATACAATATACATTTATTAATGAAATATATTTTATAATTTATACAAGATTTGTATTTTTCGTAAATATTAAAATATTAAATATTATAAATGTAATGTGAGATACCTAATTAACTTATATACCCATACTTTATATGGATCATAATATGAAAAATATTATTCCTTATCACGAAGAGTAATTATGACTATAAGTAGGTAAAACGGGGTCATCGGGCATTCGGTCAAATTGTATTTTATTATTATTATATGTATTATGTACCTATAGTATGTGCACATGATCTTAATTCGTATACATATATGCAACACCATTAAATTTTTAGATAGAGGCTACGGCTACCATACTATTATGATTTATGGTACCTATTATCATATAATACATGAATCATTTAGTCACTAAAAAAATAATGTTATGTTGGTAGGCAATTAGAATTCTAAATTCTTGAACGATTAGAAACAAATTCAATTTTATGATATTATATTAATAAAGTTATAATATACAATATACCTCTGCCCTATACCTATTCAATATCTTCTGTATAATAAATTATATCTTATGAATATTAATATAGTGGAGGTATGCATCACGTGGTCATGTTAAATAATGATAAAATATATGTATTTATTATTGATTATCTACTTTTTAATGATAACAAAACATAGATTAACAGGAAATAAATTTGGAATTTAAAAAACTGAAAATTGTTTGAAAACCAATGACGTAACCAAATTAAAAGTTTTAAACACCAAAACTGTTTATAAATATTTATTTATAAAATAGCTATTTTGGATTATAAGAAAATATTTAATACAAAATTGAAATTATTTAATTTTAGTTGTAAAAGCATAAAATAAAATATAACATAAAAATTATAGCGCAGAGTTCTAGAAATCATTAAAGAACAAAAAAAAAAATGTATAGCAAATAGACCTGTTACATCCTGTATGTCGATGTTTCAGATGCTTGATAATTGGTATATTATCAGTACCTAGGTAACTAGTGACACGTAGCATTTATTTAATAAATGTATCTAATAAGTATTTTAAATTATTACTCGCAAGTCTTAGTGTTTGCTCATTATTATTATTATTATTATTATTTGGTAATCGATCGTTATAGGTAATGATTTGTTTGTATTTTTGTAATAACCTAACTTATACTTATATATGATTATTCCATAATACGAATAATAGTACTTATGTTATATACAGTGACGTATTTAGGGTGGTTTGGAGTTCAACCAGTAGGTACTAAAGAATAAAGATTGAGAAACACTGGTATATATACTATACGTATACATTTATTTAACTCAATACTTTTTGCAATATTGGAGCAATTATTACTTATTAATATTTGTGAAAAATTAAATTTTAAATAACCCTTAATAGATAAATCAAGAATAAATAAATAAACATGAATGAATATAGTATATTATATTAAACTAGGTATATTACATTACATAATACTTAATAGCCAATCTGACTCCGTCAGAAGTTTATCACATGTTAACTTTTTATATTTAAAAAAAAAAAATCGTTTTATTTATATAATATGATTATAATATTAATATAAGCATGTAATAATAACACATAATAGTATAATATTCGTGTATAATGTATATTATGAAATTGCATTTTGTATCTAAAATTCTAAATTAATTAAGACGAGTGTAACTACTACCTATCTACTATGAAAAAAATTGTTAAATTGTTATAAACAATAAACGTAATACGTAAACCTACATGCTTTTATTCGTTTTATATACTTACCTAATTTTAATTAGGTATATATATTGAGAATATCAGCGTACTATTTGTATTTGAGTCCAGAAAAACCAATCTTGTTTTAGGTTTATTTGATTCCATGATTTTCTGTATTTGTCTAACACAGACGCATAGTATACAGTAAATACACACTCGTGACAGGATTTTAGCTGTGGTCTTTGCAAAATGTACCTATACCGATTCATATTGTGAAGCGATAAGAATTATGAAAATAGATTTGAATTTGTCGTAAAGACAACTTGAGAACGAATCCACTAAACTTTTGATTTTTGGATTTTTACTTTTCAAAAAATTGAAACATGGCTATTGTTTAGTTACTTTTTTTTAGTATAAAGTTTTTACCTATGCATTTTGAGGATAATATCTAAAATATGGAAAAATCAATGTCTTGACGAAAAATTCAAACCGGTTTTTAAAATTCTTGTCATTCCATTAGATCGGTATGCTTGACATAGAACACGTCTAAATCCTATGTCCCGTATTGTTAGACAAATAAAGAAATCACGGTATTAAATCCCCTTAAAATTAGAGTGAATTATTGACCTATTATCTAATTTAATTTAAGAATTCAAGAACATTATCTATTTTATGCGTGGGTTTTTTCACAATATTTCTATAATTATTAAGCATTCAAGCAAGTTATAACTTTTGAGTATATACAATTTTACAATATTTAAAAATGCTCAAATATTTCAGAAGTTGAAATATATAGCGAAAAGTTAAAATATTGGAACAGTCGAAACAAATGTTCTTAACTTTATTTATTAACTCATGTATGATATATAATAGATAAATTCACTCCTATATTAAAGCCAGCAATATAAGATTGATTCTTCAGAACGCATATTTGCTTTGTTGCACGTGGGACAAAGAGAGAAATTAAAATAAATAGTGAGCTAACATTCTTTTAAAATATACTTTGAATGATAAGTCATCGTGATACGAAAATGGTTGATTTATAATCATTGCAGTACTCAGCAATATAATCCAACTATATCCGTTAGACTTACTTCCACTAATTAAACCATTTACACGAGTGTAATGTTATGAGATATTATTAAATTATTTACAATAATTAAAGTACAAATTCTAACTTCTATAAGTACTAAAGAGTATATTATGCTAAGGCACCTATTAAAATAAATTATTGTTAAAGCATTCAATAAATAACATTTAATATTGTTCACGTTTTTACTGTTCTTAGTGTAAACAATAAATTAAGATCATTGTTAATATTAAAAATTACCTTGTAATACAAATCAGTATCAAATAGATCGTCATAAATTATATTCACATGACAACTGCTCAAATACTTGTTGATGATTTCATTAACCAAAGAATTTAGTACTTTGATTTCGGGGTTTTCTTTCTAAATCCAAAAAAATAATTGCCTATAATGTAGTTTGCTTGAAGATAAAGATTCAACTAATATTACATCTGTATTTAAATTTCTTACGTCGATTAAATTAAGCCGAGAAACTAGGTTTGCTAAATTGTTAAGGGATATGTTTTGATTTCCGTACATTAAATGAGTACAACTGGCTAAAACAACGAACAGGATTATTGGAAACTGCATTATTGAATTATTCCTTAAACTTTTGGTAGGTAAGGTATACATTTAGTGAGGTAGGGTATTTTATACTAAACTTGATTTTTTTTTTTTTTGCCAATGCCTTATAAATTCTATTACAATACAAAAGACAATTCCATATTATACACGTCATATTTAATATTAATAACAGTATATGTATGCTATAATATTATAGGGACATGATCCACATAATATAATAATAATATTTTGATTAAATTGATTCGTGTTATCGTTATGACTAGTTATTTATCGTAATGACTTAATACATACATACATATATATATATATATATATATATATAAATATATAAATAGTCATAATTTATAGGTAGGTACTCAAAATTCAATATCCATGTGACATTTACAAGTCATGTGTTAGGCATTTAAATTTTTAATAGATAGCATATTATATCCATCAAGTATAAATTGTTTAAGATCTGCTATGCTTGTTATTCGTACCATTCCTGAAAAGTAAATTGAATAGAGTTGACTTGAGCCTTGAAGTATAGGTAATATATATGAAACAAAAACTTATATCATCACTCGATTATAGGTATATATGTAATATGTTTCAATGTTACAATTGTATGAGTGCATTTATATACAATTTGATATTTAGTAAAAAGAAACTTGTTTCATGTTTGTGTATCGAAGTTATACTTGGACAAAATTATTCTCTGGTTTAGAGACTTATTTTCCATGGTAATTTTAATTAATATTACACTACACCCGCACATGTGTTCTTTCCGTCTAACAAATGTACAACATAGCAAAAAGTGTTTTGCGCTCGATAGAACCATTCAGGCTCTATTCAGGCCGTAGCCAGGCCAAATTCCCTGGTGGAGTAAACTAAATTTTAGGGGGGGGCATTATATATAAAAACAATGTTAATATCTAGTAATTTTAATATTTTTAGAGAGGGCAACGCCCTCTCTTCCACCGCGCCCCCCTAGCTACGAGCCTGGGCTGTAGTGATAGCTAAGACTTCAAATTGAAAATATTATCGGTAAAATATTGTGTTTTTTTTCCATATTACTCATTAGGTATAAGAAAAAAGTTCATATTGTTTCAAAATACAAAATTTTCGTTTTTTTTTTCAAACTAGAATAACTTTTTTGTGGTTCCGACATTGAAAAATAAAAACAATATTTCACAGCCAAAATTCTGCTTTTTATGTGGTAGAAATTTCGTTTCTTAGTTATGTCTGTAGCATTTTCGTCGTAAATTCTTATTAAATTATGATATATGTAATATAGGTACTAATATGTAATAGGTATACATTTTAAAGGATAGTTAAAAGTATTACAGACAAAACTGATCGTTTTAGATTTTTTTAATAATAAATTTTTAATATTCCATTCATTCTTAGGTAATTTTTTTATTATATTTAGGTTTAGATCATATTATGTTTATTTACTTGCACATATTATTTAAATATGTTCAATTTATATAAAAATCATGTATAAATCTTAAAATAAAATTTCAAGTTTAAATGTTGAACTCAAGAACTTTAAAAATCCTGAAACGCTTTAAAAAATGAAAAATACGACCTCAAAATTTAAAACTTTCAAAAAAAGGAAATAAACGGAAATTAAATCTTTGTTATGGCGAATTCGCGACGTTTGTGGATATTTACCTGTTATCAAATCCGCTGTTATCTCCGAAAACAGCTGATCGGCTTAACCTCATTCGGATACGGTTTTGAAAGTCGTTTCAGCATCGTTGCGATTTGGAACGCACGGTAGTTAGCATAATAATTATACCATGTCGTCATCCATTGTGTGTTGATATCAATTATAAAATTATCAATGCTGATTGTTGCTTGTCAGTGTTGTAGTGTTAGTTGTCGTCATCATTTTCCACTATCACAGTATCACGCGGCAGCGGTGCTTGAGGCCGTCTGTTACTAGTTAGTAGTTACTTCTTACTTTGCCCGCTTCCTTGACCGTATTAACACTATTAACGATCATTCGTCTGCTGACCAGACTTGGAGGTCTACACGTCCGCTTTCGACACGTGTCGTCCAAACACACGCCATGCCGCCCCTGGCCACTGCCACTAGACCATTACCCGAAGAAGACATCAAATTACCCGGCATCAATGCAGTCCTGCTCGGGCCACCCGGTTCGGGCAAGGGAACGCAGGTAGATTAGAATTTTTTTTTTTTCAAACACCGGAACGAACGAACGTTCATCTTCTTCTATTCACTATTTTTCATTTCTTCATTTTTTGTCTTATCTACCCTGTTGTCGTTTGCAGGCGCCAAGACTGTTGCAGAAATTTTACTCGTGTCACCTGTCCACAGGAGACATGTTGCGCTCCGAAGTGGCTTCCGGCTCGGAACTTGGTCAGAAGGTGAAACAAGTCATAGAATCAGGTAATTACCAATGATGGCCATAACTGTAAATTTAATCAATCTGAGTACCTACCTTCTATACTCCAGTATATCCAGTTTTTCCCTTTGACAGTCATGCAGTTCAATTTGATGTACCTATTTAACAAAGCTTAATTTTAATTATTTATCAAACAAAACTAGGTATAACTATAAGTCTATAAAGTTGTAAAATTTAATACTTTATATGATGTGTTTTTTATACCTTCTCTTCGGTAAATCTTATGTAATCTTAGTTTAAAAAAAAAAGTGATTTAAATCTCGTTGTTGTGTAATATTTTAAATATTATTAAATTAACTTAAAAATAAAATTCAAACCTTTTAAGTTTGCTGATCTTAAAAGACTGTAGCCGCTATTAATTATCTATTAATTATACCCTAACACTTAAGAACTTTTCACACTTATGCAAAATAGTATAGGTAAGGTAGCTGTTATGAAATCAAAGTGGTCAGTCACTTCTAATTTTGTATCAATTCTTAATATAAATGTATATGTATTTTAGTAGGTTTATCATATTAATCAAATCATTAATTTTTAATGAGTTGGATATTTCTTTATGTAAATTGGAGGTCATATTATGTGTAATATTCTGTTTAGTAAAATCTTGATGACCAGTTTTTGTCAAAAACAGTAAGACTCCCCTCCAAAAGTCATGTGTACTGTAGGAAAATGGCAAAGTCCATTCTCAAAGTTATTCTTTCAAAATATTCAGTAGATAGGATCTAAAATTTTTACAAGTATTAAAATTAAATAGCGAGTAAGTATTCTATGTAAAACTCTTGCGACTTGTTATTCTAACGTGTTTAAAATTGTTTTTTTAGGATTTTATGACTAATAAACAGTATATAATAGGCAAGTGTTCAATAGGATTTTAAATTCAATGTACATTATTGTGTTTTATCTTTGAAGGTTTTTTTCCCTCAAGCAAACTGTTAATACTACTGGAAATTTCAAATCCGACTTTTTGTTGTATAATAGTTTTTTATTATTCTTTTTACAAAAATAACTTAGTTAACTACAGTATATTTTTCTTCAAAAACATGTTTATACTTAACCTATATTATATTAAACACATATTATTATCATTATCATTGTTATTAAATAATAATAAATGTGTATTTAAAGTTTTTAAAATTATTATCAATGTTATGGATACCTTGAAACAATTATAAAATACATGGTTAGTTTGAACCATATAAAAAATTATTGTAATAATGTTGGTATATCATATTATACCCATGCTATTATATTATGAATTTAGCAATTATAAAATTGCATCTAGAAACTAATTATGATTTATTATAGACAAAAATTATTAGCATTGTAATTCAGTTAAAGACTTGCATGGTTAACATCACTTTATGATACTTTCTTCAATTAAAATTGCTATAAATTAGTTTTTAATAATAAAATCTCTTGTTACTATTAGGCTTAAATTACCTATTTATATACATATATTTTTATGTTGTATAAAACAATTTAATTGAGAATATAATTAATAAGTGTCGCTGGTTACCCTCAAAGATATTTTCATGATGTCCATGTATTTGTTTTTTTAATATCAAATATTTGTTCTTATAATTTTCTTATAATACACCATATTATGCTAAATGCTTATTATATTCCTTAGCAAAGAATCAAATCTTTTATAATGTAGTGTGGTAAAAAAAAAATTTCAACTACATTTTGTTTTGATCAGATTGTTAATACCTATTTTGTTTAAATTAAGTTTTACATAAAATGTTTAGTTAAAATTATTATATAATATCTATGGTAAAAATTAATTTGGTCTTAATTATTTTTAAAATTTTAGGTAACCTGGTTGGTGACAGCCTTGTTGTAGATTTGATTGATCGAAATTTAGATAGACCAGAGTGTAGACAAGGATTCTTATTAGATGGTTTCCCACGAACAGTTCCTCAAGCTGAAAAAGTAAAAACAAAAAAATCTAATAATTTTCAATAACTTAATTTTAACTATAACATTTAATTGTCCTTTCAGTTGGACAGTCTTCTAGAAAAACGGAAAACACAGTTGGACTCTGTGATTGAGTTTAACATAAGTGACAGTTTATTGGTACGCCGTATAACAGGGCGTTTGATTCACCCTGCTAGCGGTCGATCTTATCACGATGAATTCCATCCCCCAAAAGTTAATATGAAAGATGATGTAAGCTTTATTTAAATTATGATTTAATATTTTGATAATTAAATTTTTTAACATAATATAAAGGTTTATCTGCAACTTTTAGGTAACTGGCGAGTCTTTGATACGTCGCGCTGATGATAATGTGGATGCTCTAAAAAAGCGTCTTGAATCATATCACAAACAAACATCTCCATTGATAGATTATTATCAGAAAAAAGGTTTGTGTAATTTATTAATCATAATTAAAAACAAATATTTAAATTATTATATTGTTTTAGGAATTCATTCTAAAGTTGATGCCTCTAAGAGTTCTGATGAAGTTTTCAAAATGGTAGAAGATATATTTTTGCGTTGTTCAAGTTCATCAAAAAAAGACAGAGTAATATTTGTTTGAATCATTCCAATTTTGAGTTTTAATGTTTGAGGTTTTCAAAATGTTGGACGTACAAAATCATACTGTTTTCCATTTTCTCAATAACTTTAGTAATTATAATTATAATAAAATGATCTGAAATTGTAAATCTTTTTTAATAGAAAATGGTATATTATTCAGTGTTTTCTATTAACAAATAATAATTATTTTAGGTTTAATTTAAACAAAAACCAGTGATTTTGGGAAGTAAGTATAGTTATTAAATTTAACATATTTGGTGTACTTACTAAGAAGCTTTTACGGGTTTAATATATACACATTTTGTTTGATTAATTTCAATTTTATATGTGCTTAATATGTATGTAGGTATATGTATGTATATAAATTACAATTAGCTTATATAAATATTAAAATTAAAAGGTACTTTAATTTTTACTAAGGTTGCCATTATTTTATTATCTTAATGTAGTGGTTTTTTCAACTTTATTATATTAACATCCTATGTGTAATACACAAATATAAATTTTTTATCAGGGGTAAAATGCATTTGTATAAAGTGAAATCTCTGAATACTGCTCACTTTCTGCACTGAAATTTTTTCAGCTACTCAGAGGGTTCAGATCATAAAATTTCGTTGTTGGTTTTCAAGTAAACCATTGGGATACATCTGTTAGGGGAAGTTTCACTGTATATAATATATATTTGCAGTGATTATAATAATTATTTATATATTTTATTAACAATGTCAACAGCTGATCCTAAAATAAATAGCAATATGTTATTATTTTAACATTTATTTTATACCTAGCTTTATTTGGTAAAAAATGATGTTGAAAAATAAAATACACCTCTTAACAATTAAATTATCTATGAAAATTATAAAAAGTAATGTAATGAGGAATACTATTCACAAATCACAAACAATTTTACAGGTAATTTAAGTAGTTAGAGACGTGTATTTATTTTTTCAGCAACATTTTTACCCTACTTTACTGGTATGAAATAAATGTTAGAGCATTTAAAATTATATTATTACTATTTATTACATAACCAGCTGTGTTTACATAGTTAACAAAATACTTAAATATATAAATTGTTATTTATTAAAATGCTTGTAAATTACATTGCTTATTGCTTTTTGTGATTTTTATTTATTTATTCCTATGGCTTAAACCATAATATAATAGAAACAAGGATGTACTGAATGAATTCTTCTCGTTGAATAATTTATTCATTATTGTTTAAGGTGTATTAATTAATGTTAATCCTCCTAAACAGGCTTGTTAAGTCCATTTTCCTTATCGAAAAA
The DNA here is from genome assembly GCF_037042655.1 of Diuraphis noxia. Taxonomy (NCBI): domain Eukaryota; kingdom Metazoa; phylum Arthropoda; class Insecta; order Hemiptera; family Aphididae; genus Diuraphis; species Diuraphis noxia. The sequence goes on along the minus strand of NW_028301712.1, from coordinate 20,056,985 downwards.
CTAGGTTTTAATCACGACCTATTTACCTAACATACAAATTATATCACGAAAAATCTGAATCAAAATTGTAGGAAATTATAAACATTAAAGATATAAATATAATATCTGAGTGCAGCGGTGGTTGGCTTCAGTCACTAACGCCGAGGTTCTCAAACTTTTCAGGCTAGATTACTTACTTTGGTCAACCCCAGACGCAAATTTCACAAATCTTTTTGTGTCCTAATCTAAACTACCAATAAAATGTTGATTTTTAAAATTTTCTTCCCCCCCCCCCCCTTATAAGTTTTCGTGGCCAATCGAAGTGTCGGGACCCATACTTTGAGAACCGCTGCACTAACGTGTTCAGCATCAACCTGTATCTCTAGTTCCCAGATGCGTGACCACCCCGGTTTTTAGTGCAAAATCCTCGTCACATATACATTTGTTTTAAACCAACCGTATCCTCCCCCCATTAATAAACCTACTAAATTACCCAGGCTTATGACCTCAGATGTTGAAGCCCTAACTTAATAAAAACAATATACCTAGGCAATATTTATGCAGGAAACTAGCGATAAAACCTGACGACGAAATTCTTATAAATGAAATAATAAACGCGTAATTGATGGTTTATCAATCTTTTTTCTCCACGCTTAATTTACATAGATCATATTATGAACGCTATTTATTCTTTTGAGCTTAATTCCTTTTTTCCATAAAAAAAATCCAAAAATAAAAGCATAATCACTTGGTTACACTGTGTTGAATGGTTAATGGAAAAACAGTGTAAGAGATTACAATTTGGAAACCTGACAAAAAGCGACCAAGACAGCGGTGGATTGATCGAGTTATAGGGAAGATCTCAAGCTCCTGGAAATTAGAGATGGAGACAATTTTTTATAAAAATTGGGATGCATGAAGAGGTGTAGTCGAAGAAGCGATGGACATATAAGGCCTGGAATAAACAAAAAAAAAAAAAATGTTTACTTGTGCCAATTTTAAATTACTATTCATGGTACCTATTTATAAAATAGATATTAGAAATAGTATATTTCGTTTGGTTAATGATATAAGATATTTTTATTGCTAATTGGTATAATAGTATCTAATATAGATGGGGGAGGGGTCGCAATGTGATTGTCCATATTTTATACCTATTTTAGGCGGTTACGTAACACTAAAAATGTTACGATGACCTACGTATAAATATATTATACTATCTATACGACAAATGGCATGTAAACTATATATATATAAGACCAGAGGCGTACTCAGGAGTTTTCAAATGGGGGGGGGGGGTTGAACATTTTGTTTTTTATTACTGGGATTTTGTCTCCTTTTTAAAAATATTCTTATTTACCTATCTAATCTTACAGTTCTTAACAGATAATGCATGCAATCGTTGTATATTGCATGTTGACATACGATTTAAAAAATATATATTTTGTTTATTTTATCCCTCAAAAAAAAATTTTTTTTTAGAAAATTGCTCCTTTGATTTATATATAGGGGAGAGGTGGCCACAGTGAGACACTAAAAATTACTTTTTAAATATTGTTTTTGTTTTAAGTGATAATCCTTCAACGGCGTTATGGTTTTATTCTAAATATTATTTAGCATTAAAAAACATATTAATACATTCTAAAATTTAACGAAATTTCAACCCAGAGAATTTTTTTTTTAAATGTCAAAGTGTTTCACTGTGACCCAGCCTTGTACACAATGAGACACGTCACGGGGCAGTATGGTACATAATATAAAACCTTTTAAATTTGTCGCTTATCTTTTATATTTAAACTTTTAATTTCACAACATTTATATAATATGATAAAACAATTAAAGAGAATTTTTTTAACAAATTTTAAAATAATTAATTGTGTTTTTGTACAATTAAAAAAATGTAGGTATTCACTTAGTTTATTTCAATAGTTTTATGTTTAAGTTATGAAAATTAAATAAAAAACGGGTAAGTCGTGTATGTCGCTCTGCTGTACAGTAGGTTACAAGTGGGTTACTGTAATGGATGGAATTAAATTTGAATCCAATGATATTATATCATTGTATACAAAAAACGATTCTGAGCGAAGGCGGTTTATCTGTCTAGGATATATTATAGATTATTAAAAATTTTCAAATCTTAGATTTAAAAAGAAAAATTTTTATGAATTTCTAGCTTAAAATAATTTGCGAATTTTCGTGATTTTTACATATGTTGTCAAAATTCAAACATTATTGAATGCTTGTAAAAAAAAAATTGTGACTACGCATTTCTTTTATTTTTCAATTTTTATTGTAAAAATATATTATGAGCCTTGTATTAAATTTTCAAATCTTAGATATAAAAAGAAAATTTTTTATGAATTTCTAGCTTAAAATAATTTCTGTATTTTCGTGATTTTTACATAATATGTTGTCAAAACTCAAACTTTGAATGCTTAAAAATAATTGTGACTATGTATTCCTTTTATTTTGCAACTGCTATTGTAAAAATATGTTAGGAGCCTTGTATTAAATTTTCAAATCTTAGAATTAAAAAGGAAAACTTTTATGAATTTCTATCTAAGATAATTTGAACATTGCCGTAATGTTTACGTATTTAGTCAAAATTTGAACTTTAAATGCTTATAAATAAAAATCGTGCCTACGAATTTTTAATATTTTTTAACTTCTATTGTTACAATGTGTTAGAAGCCTTGTATTAAATTTTCAAGCTTTTCTACCGAACAAATAAATTTTTATCGATATTTATAGAAAAAAAAACTAAAAAAGTTTAAAAATTAAAATGTCAGTAAACAGCTCAAAACAAATCTAAATATTTTGAAAATTTTATCAAATATATAAAACGCCTATATAAACATTCAGTCAAAATTTCAAGTATCTGCGGTAATTTGTTTTAGAGTTACACCAAAATAAGGAAATCGCTAAAAGTGAAAATCCAATGTTGTAAAAATTTAAATTTCAAATGCTCATAAAAATTTAATTTGAATTTCCGGTGGAATTTTTATTTGTGATAAAGATTGAAAAACTTGTAAGGATTCTTGTATTAAATTTTTAAATCTTAGATTTAAAAAGAACATTTTTTATGAATTTCTAGCTTAAAATAATTTGTGAATTTTCGTGATTTTTACGTATTTTGTCAAAATTCAAACTTTGAATGCTTATAAAAAAAAATTGTGACTATGAATTTCTTTTATTTTTCAACTGCTATTGTAACAATATGTTAAGAGCCTTGTATTAAATTTTCAAGCTTTTCTGCCTAACAAATACATTTTTATCGATATTAATTTAAAAAAAACTAATAATGATCGAAAATTTGAAATGCCTATGAATAATTCAACTTAAGTCGAATTTTTTTGAAAATTGCATGGTGGATAGAACATACTTATATAAACATTAGGTGAAAATTTCATGTATCTATGGTCATTTGTTTTAAAGTTACATCAAAAACCAAAATCGATTTGGTCGAAAAATGAGTGTGCGTAAAATTTCCCGTTTTTCCCTTAGTTTTTAGTTTGTTTTTCTCAATTATTTAGAAAAGTATTAAGAATTTTTTACTTTTGACCCCCCAAAGTACCAACTAGATTCACTTTCTGATCGAACGAGGTACTGAAGTCAAAAATCGAAGCATTTTTACTGCCCCAAAACAAAACACACATCATGGTAAAATCAATACATTCATCGCTCCGCTCAGAATCTAAAATCATAACCTAATATCACTTTATTATGATCACAATTTATTTCAACAGTCTTGTTTTAGAGTTAACTGATGTTGGGTACAGCGAGACAACAGTCTTTATTTGTCTCACTGTTTACCGATCTATTATTTTGCAGATTTTTTATTATTCTCGTATGAATATTTATGATAAACAATTGTGCATATAACTAAATTGTGCACAAGAAAAATTTAATTTATACATACCTTAAAATACGTAACTTTGAATAAAATTCGATACCAAAATTGAAAAAAACGAAGCTCACATTTTTCACGTTTTGATAATAAAAAATAACAATATTATGATAAGATGATAGTATCATTTTTGATCTGAACTTACTAATAGGCAATAGCACGGATATAGATACTAGTATCTCTATCCGTGACTAATAGTTAACCATTATATTTATTTATTATGATTTTATGAATCTTCTGGATTCTCCATCTGATGGATAAATATTAAATTAGTCGACTCATATTTAATGGATCACTGTGCCCCGTGTCTCACTGTGGCCACCTCTCCTCTAAGCACGAACGCACAAGACTACATTTGAATTTTGTTCGATATTCTTTTCAATGAATTCTTTTCATATTCTTGAGTGATATTAATTGTACGTTATAAGACTCGTGTTTGTAGGTAGGTACTACGTTTTTGGTAGGTATATAAACTATAAAGAAATATAGAAGTCGGCTTGTAGACTTGTAGTGTTTGTATAACCGTTATTAAGAAATAAAAATGCTTGATTTCTACGGAGGAATTGATATTTCACGAGTAACTAACATAATTTACATAATATAATATTATACTAGCTAATGGACGTGCAGTACTTCGTTGCCCGTTAAAAATACCATTTCTATATGATTCAAAATTTGTGTTTAATTCTTTGTTTAATCCATGTACTTCAAGATTTTTAACATAGCTATAAAATATACAGGAATAAAACTATTCAATCATAATATTTTCTCGCATTTTTAACAATGTAAAGGTGAAACAATTTTTTTAAATGGTACCTAATAACAAATACCTTAAATACCTAACTAATTTATTATTCAAACTGTCAATCGATCTTTTTTATGGAAGGCATAAATGCATAATTGCATAGAAATTGCGTTATTATAAAAAAAAAAAAAAAAAAAACACTAAATATCAATAAAAATTAAAAACTTTTAATGCTATAGATGCACGTTCAATGGAAACAAATAATAACAAACTCAGGAATAATAATTTCTTTCGCACTTATTATTATTATTGAAACTAATAGTAACCATCTTCTATAAACAGAAATTTCCATCATAAATCTCAAAATATCTGAGCGCCTCTCGGGGATGGGCTTATAACTTTTTAACTTAGTTTATCTTCTGTTCATTGGTCTAATATATCTCTGAACCAAATTTCGTCTCAATCGGTCCAGCCGTTTAGGAATGCATAAAGGACAAACAGATATACAGAAATCCATTATACGTATAAATATATATAGACTATAGGTACAAGATACTTATAAAATATCATAATTTATTATTCATAAGAGGATTATTTCAAAGACCAAACACAAATATCTTGTACACGCGCGTGTGTGTGTATGGCAACATTACACATACGTACGTGGATAAGCATATTATATATTAAATAGGCACTGAATATATAAATATCTATATGTATATACGAAAAATTATAATATAATCGTAGGTATTATTCAGTATTCTTAAACAGTTATACTAAAGGATAATAAATATATATCTATATGTAATATGTATATAATATGTAATAATAAGTACGAAGTTGATATGCACGAACAATGATGATTAACAGTTAAACACTGTTCGGGGTTGCCGATTCGCATCGACACACACAGCAAGACGGGAACAAAAACCAATCCATGAATATCCCTTTGCAGTCGTTGTCGGGATCGTACGCTAACAGTCTGTGCCATTTATACTTTTGTTCGCATCCACAGTCACCTGAACAGCGTGCCGTCAACGTTTTGCTGTAGAAATAAAAAATTATTATTGCAATTTTTTCTCCAGCCATGTTTAGGACATTTACTAAATGCTGAAGGTGTATACATATGGTAATGGTTATTGGCTGTCGATGTTAAATTAAAAAAAAACTTTTTAAAAGAATTACCTTGCATGTGTACAATATACTCAATACTCAATAGAGAGTGGAGTCGACGGGCTTTTTTGAATGTAATTTTTAAAAAGAAAGTTTAAAACAATGTGACCACTCTGTATCCTATGAAAATAGGTAAATTATTTTGATGAGAAAAGAGATAGTTTGCTTTGGTCGCAAGATGTTGTTTCTTTTTTCAGTTAAAATGTTTTTAAATTTAAATTAATTGTTATTACACTATTTTGTACTTTTCCAATCAAAAGTGATTTTTTTAGTATTTAAATTTCATAATACGAAACGATTGAATATTGAGTCATTGAGTCGATGGACAATAGTTAGAACTTGCAATTTTAGAATCATTTAAGTAGTATGTAAACATTAAATAATAGGTATTATCAAATACCTACTATACATTTGCTGTTGTTAAATTTTTTTTTCTTTATTTGAAAATATACAATCTATACCTGTTGGCATAATAAGTATATTATGTGTTCTGAGTATAATTTTTAAATTACAGTAATGTATTAACATATTGTGTAGAGAAATCATCCATTAATGACATTCGTAGCTTGCTTTTATTTATTTCTCTCTTTTTTTTTTTGATTGTTAAAAATAACAATTAATTGATGAATAAGTTTTAGAATATTTATAGTCAGTTTGATTCACATAAATATTAGTTATTTTGTTTTGTGTTTTATTTTTATTGACTCACGTGCAGACTTCTTGATGAATAGCTTGTTCGAAGTGTTCGGTGTTAACGATCGCTCTTGTCTTACCAACGCTGTTAGAAGCCCAATATGGAGTAACCACTTCTACTTTAGACTCGCAAGAGTCAACCCTGTAAAATTAAACTCCAATATTAATTGGTTCTAGGTAATATGCATACGAAATCAATCGCAGTAAAATATGTAGGTAGTTACTATAGTTGTTGTTGTATTGTTATTTTGTAGGCATTTGTGATATTTGACCTTATTATTAGCGGCTAAAGTCATTCAGATATTCTAACGCAAACCTATAAATACTTAAGAACCCATTTAGGTACATGTACCTACCTGCGGAAGAAATCTCGACTTCTTCAAAAACTCAAATGTTTTTCTATAAAACTTATAGTCATACAAATTTGCATTCCTACATGATATTTACTCTAATTATACAGTTACTTATAAATAACTAAAAAAAATAAAAGTTATAAATTATAATATGATGCCTCAATAATGATTAAGAATGTTTCTGTTTTCTCGAAAACAAATAAATTTTATGTTCACAATTATGACGAAAATATGAAGTCAACTGTTATAAATAATGTTATTTAGGTAGATAAAATGATCCTAAATTATTTATTTAATGTTTTAGGAAATGCATTACCTAGATAAAACATTGCATAAGTAGGTACGTATAAAAATTATGTTATATGTATGTAGTGGGTAGGTATACACAATTGTAAGTAGGTACCTACATTCTAATGGTTTTGTATAATATACAGATATTCAGTAGATAATATGTAGGTATTATACTCAATTATGATGTTATTCCATAATAATATCATCAATAAAATATAATATTATAGTTATTATATTGTTTTATAATAATTGTGATTTGTGTTATATAACTGGTACTGTAGGTATTAAATATAATATAGTCAAACGACTTATGCGAAAGCCCGTTTTTTCGTTACAGTGGGGAGATTTAGGTTTGGCGGCATCCAGTATAAAAATATGTATATTCTGTAAGGACGTAACAAATTTATAATTTATTACTGTTTTATTACATAGGTACCTAATCAACAATTAGTGAAAATAATATGCATCTTTTTAGTTTTTATAAGATATTAATGAAAAACAAAAAAACAATATAATAGACTTGGCATTCGTTATTATTTTATTTCGTTTGAAATGTTAACGTTAATCATGTTATTAATTAATAATACTAGTTATGCTCTTATAATTTATCTTTAAGATATTTTATATTTAATTTTAATAGTTTTAAACAAATACCGATACTCTTGTCATGTACTAAGTTATTTGTGAATTTGACGGTGACGTGGTGTGGTATCTTAAAACTTCAAAGTGTAGTTTAGCCAGTTTAGGGATATATGTCCTAGTTGACATGCCCTAGGGCCACCGCTAGTTTTGATGACAAAAACCATTTACCTACAAGAACGTTGCAGTACACCTTGAAGTTAGCCATAAGGACGAGTAAACAAAAACACATTATTTTTGTGGCTATCATATAATAGAAACGTTCACGGCCGTCCTAAGTTATTTTGCAACCAGGTGCGATTGAATAATTATCAATAATATTTAAGATTCAAATGCCGCTCTTAATAATTATAACCACTCAAAATTGTCGCCCAGTGCCGACGCGCTGATTGCATGCGCCTTAAACCCTGAAAACGCCTATATTTTTATGAATCGCGAAGATATATATATATATGTGTGTGACGTGTGTGTGTGTGTTACTGTCAATTATGTAAATTAGGCAATAACGTTAATGTCTAGCCAATATCATAAACTCCTAAAATTAGTAAACAAATCGTCAATGCCTAGGTATTAGCTAGCTGACAACGTAGGCAATGTGTGAAAATCAAATATTTGTTAACACATTTATTACCATGAATAGAGAATTACCTCAATGTATAATATTTATAGACGATGTTGATAATTTTGTATAGTGAAATATTTGAATTGGGTCAGAATTTTATTAATATGAGATAAATTATACATGATATTATTACTTAAATAAAATACATCGAACGATTCATTCTAACAATTTGATGTACTGTACACTTTGAAGGTAAGTAGGTAGGTACTATATGCAGATGTTAGTTACCTGCATGTTATGCAATGTGCTAGTAGGCGTACGTAAATACAAATATTATTATTTAATGCAGGGTGGTCCGACTATAGCGGCTTTCTAAGCCTTTTTTTTGGCCCTCATTAAAAGACATAATATTATAATATTTAATAATTTTAGTATTATGAGTGTGATAAAAATATTTGATTTAAAATTTTTTTAATATGTCTGAAAATGTTCGGAATTATTGTCATTACCTACCTAGAAAGTATTTCTAAATACACCATTGCCCGAAGATAATGGTCATTAACGTTACCTCTTACCTATTTCCTAATCAATATTGTGTATCGTTTAATTTGATCGAAAATATCGTTATTGATGACTAGTCATTAAAGTCAATTTCTTAATTTACGTCTTTGCCGGCAAAATGAATTGTGTGTTACGAAAACAATTAGTACAGTATGAAGCAATGAAATGTCGAGTTTGGTACAGATCAGACGACCTGATTGAGAGCGTCGCGAAGAGCATCGAACAAAACTTATGGAGAACTCTCCACTAGGTATATCAATGAATAACCGCGAAATTCGGGAAGCCTAGGGGCCATCGAGACACTCCCGGTTTTTGGTTATGTCAAGGGTTATTAGGTGTATATTTATGACGTCTTATTATGTATGCACACTGCACAGGCACTGTAGTGCTCCAATGAGTATAATAATATCTGATGTACCTACCTAAATAGAAATGAAGTAGGCGGTGGTACTATAGCGTGTTGTGTTGAACACACAATATTGTTAATACCTACCTATAGGGATCTGTCTCTTAATGACTCATCAGCAGCAGTCATCTACATAATGCTCAATACTATAATACATATTATTATGTCTACCAATATATTATATTAATTAGTATATTGATTTAAAAAAAAAAAATGCGTATTGTAATGGTACCTATGTATGTAAGGGGAATAGTGATAGTTCCTACTCGATAGTTCCTACGAATGTGATGTGTTAATTCCAACACGAATATAAAAATGAGATGTGTAGGTTCCTGCACGATAAAAATAATGAGTTGATTATGTTGGTTACTGTACGGTGGAAAAATTACTCTGTGATTATTGAAATATAATATTATAGCATGGATTAGCCGTATTTATATTATCGTTCTTGTTTAAACCGCGATGCATGGGTACCTATAGGGTGTATGACGGCGATATCATGTTTATTATTTCAGTAGTTAATTTTAAAAAATGTTATTATTATTTATTTTTATTTTTTTTGTGTGTCAACGATAATGATTATCTTTTAATTTATGAAAAGTATTAGTATGCTATTTTCATTATTTTTTTAAACACATTATGATCAGGTTGAATAAGTACAGATTTTAATATTAGAAATATACCTAGTTTAATAACAAATATAAACACTATAATATAGCATAAGTACTGATACACTTATTGACATTTGAACTTTTTTTTTTACTGTGTAAGAGAACTTTCATATTACATGTACCTACCCTTTTCTATTGTGTAGGAACTAACATCAAAGGTGGACAATTTGATGAAAGTAATTAACTCAAGTTAAGTTAAGTTAGAGAACACATCATGACCTTTAAGTTTGCAGTTGACAGTTAAGAAGTTATAAATTTAACTCAATAAGTTAAAAGTTAATATAGAAAAAAAATATTGATTTAATTCAGTTAAAAAAAATCTATTTTTTAATTAGTATGTAAATCACATAAAACGTGTCTGTGTCTATATTATAATCTAATAAAATATTTAAATATATAGAATTATATTATTGGGATATAATATTTAGGAATAAACGAAAAATTTCAAAACTTTTTTAAATCAACTGAAAAAAGCTTAGTTATTTCAAATGTCGATTGAGCTAGTTAAGTTCATATGTTGATTAGAAAATAAACTAACAATAGTTAAGTTAAAAAGTAATAAAAAAATTTAACTACTATCTAAACATTCGTCCGTATGTACATATATTAGATATTATACAAAGTCATATATATAGTACCTTCCAGAATCTGCAGGCTGGCCTCTGGTCGGCAGCTTATTCGGTTTTGATTGGTTGTCCGAAAAACTGGAGTCCTGCTGTCTTCTTTTTCGAGCTGTTGATCTTTTTGACTTTGGGAACGGGCCGTTCTCCATCATTTCAAAATCGCCATACATTCTTTTCATGAGCGCTTTATTTTCATCGATAAATCTATCGATTCGGTCTCTGAGTTAAACAAATAAAAAAATAAATAGTAGGTACAAATATTTTATAATTATACATCAAGGAACTTTTGGAATCAAACGTTTTCAAGTGTTAGCGGATTTATCTTTCTAATAACAATCGGCCGTTTGCTCCGGGTTCTAATCTCTGTGCTATAAGTAGACTTAAATCACGGACTCTGACGTCATATAGTCCGTGACTCGTGAATATAGTAAAATCGTGTGTTTATCTTTCACGTTTACCTAAACGGCATGTCGAGTGGCGATGTTATTTCAAATATCCCGAACAGTGTATTGATTTTTATGGAGGAGAAAAAAAATCATTTACTAAAGATAATAATTCATTGTGATATTCGTTTGTTTACAATAAAAACTATCTAATGATTCACTTGCTTAAAAATATGTCTGTTATATACTATCCTTCAAAACATGTATTTTTTATTTTATCACGTATACAATAATAATTATGCGTAGAAAAATCACGAGGGTAGTTTAGTTACTACTTACTTACACTGGGTAACTTTTTCCTGCCGTCGGGCAAAACAATTGGTGATTTCTTTTAATACACGGAGTTCCACGAATCACATCTCCTCCAATTTCATATCCTAAGGCAAACGAAAGAGCAGTCCAAAATACCTGTAAGTAATACGAAATTGTTCATTAAATAATTTTCATCTTACGAATAATTTTTCTAATATTTCATCCAAACGTATTAAAAAAAAAAAAAAATTAAATGAAAATCACAAAATAATATAATACAAATCACAAATGAATGTTTGTATGCGATATAAACGATACAGTACCTATAATAGTGGAAATAGTGGAATCTAACAAATATTTACCATATTATGGCATTAATTTTTATGATTGATTTTAATATTACGTGTAGGATTATTAGGTGGGAAAATAGTTCACTTTAAAATTTAAAATTTCAGAATGTAAGTCTAAAAATACGATTACATAATGTCATAATATAATATGTACCTATATGAATAATTAAATTATCTATTGTAATTAACACAGTTTATTGTGTTATATTGTTATACCTACACGCGTCTAATAAGTGTTAATACATGATAATCAGATAGGTATATAGCAGGGGTCGGGAACCTTTTTGTAGGAAAGAGTCATTTTTTCAAAAAAATACAAAACTATGATATCCAGGAGCCACACTGGAGGTTTGAACAACCTTTTTTTAGTAGGCAATAAAAACATAATAATACGTCTTAAATTCAGAAAATATGGAAAACTTATATTTATATTATTATTATTATTGTTTATACAAATATAATATTATTTAGTATAATATAATTTATATTTTACGGATATCGATGTATTGATAATTATCCAAAGAGCCGCAGGTTGCTAGTTAAAGAGCCACTTGCGGCTCCGGAGCCGCAGGTTCCCGACCCCTGGTATATAGGTTCGCGTGACGATGATGACTGTCCATATTTTCCCTTCCATTACTATAAGAATTTCTTTAAACTAAAAACCTTCATAATATCATTATACTTTTAATATAATATGACTAATAAAGTTGCTCAAATTATTTTTTGTTCTATACAGATATAGTGAGTACACTATTTTATAATACTTTGTCTACATATTATGTTTAAATATTTTATTATTAATATAATATCTAAGTATTATTAAAGGGTAGAATGTTTTTAAAGATTGTATACATATGATTGTACTTATGTCCTTTATGTTTTATATAAATAAATTATATTTTTTGACGTATCTCGTGTAAAAAAAATAATTCATAAAAGTTAAATGTATTGTTGCCAAATGTGATTATCATTACAACGGTGATTTATGAACTCGTTTTACTAAAAAGTATGGACCTACCTGCAATAAATTATTTTATTTAAATTATGTCTTATATTTTTATTGTGCTTTTTTTAATTAATTGAATAACTAGCTATTATCATATTTATTTAAAAAATCTAAATAATTTTATGAGAAAACGATAAATATTCAATCAAAAAATTACTCATGAACTCATAACTATTTTTAATTTTTTCATCGAAAATCGAATAGGTGCAGTTGATTGTCGAGTTATAAGTTATAAGATCTATAAGTTAAGGATAGATTGATAAATTTGCTTTAGATTCTGACCGGGATGCGAAGATTTTACAATGTGTGTGTGTGTTTTTTTAAATTTTTAATTGCTGTGATTGATGATTATAGAACATAAGTTTTACTTTGATATGGTTTCTGGAAGGCAGTACACATAAGATTTGGTTGCTACTATTAGAAGTTAACTAACTTGGAAATTCTCAGTAATATATGAAAACGAATTTTTTAACGTTTTAATGTCACAATTTATTATTAAAATATAATTGTTGGTAATTTTTATTGCCAAAACGTTAGATCATCTTCACTCAGAATCTTTTTTTTTTTAATCGTATTTAACGATTTATTATTTAATTTAAATTTATCACATCCTTGGCAGTATCTACCTACTCAATGACGATACACTCGACTCCTACTACAATAGAGTGGTTACTTACTTTCCTCCTTTTTAAATGTAGTCAGTTAAGTTGATAGGTGATTAGGTGATATATACTCTTATAAAATTATAAACATTACATAGACACAAAGAGAATACAATTTAAAAGTAAAATATTGTTAGAAAAATAGCTGACAAAAGTGACTATTGAACTTATAAAATCTAACTATATTATTGCGGTTAAAGTGATTGAGCCTTATTGTTAACGTATACGTTTATTTTACTGAAATAAATATGTTATGCTAGTGCTTTGAAAACTAAAATAAATACTGTATAGGAATAATTTTTATAGTTTATTGCATATTTGTATGTTCAATTAATAATGGTCAAAGGCTCAGTATTAACTTTGGAAAGCACGTCTTGGATATCATAAAAAGAAGTCTACATTGACCATATGATTGGTTTGAAAACTTTTCAAAAATAAGTTTCATTGTAGAAGAAAGATACATTGGTGGATTTATTATTGAAAAATTAAATAATGCACGCTATTTAGATATTTTTCCTCTTCAAGGAACAGGACAGGGTGATTCTTTTAAGTGCACTAAAAGTAGTAGTAGTAGTAGTGCACTACTTCTTTTAGGGTACACTAATTATCTCGAAAAGTATTTACTTTTTTTAACATTTTTTTTTACATGATTTTAAGTTGTTAAAAAACCAACGTTTTTATTAAAAAATTAAGCAGAATATTTTTCTAAGTAATTTTGATTCATAAAAATTGAATTTAGGGCTAGTAGTTTTTGAGTTAAAAGTATTTAAAGTTTAGATTGGCAGAGTGGAGTGGTACGGTGTTACCCCGCAAAATGTTTGTCCACTACTCAGCTTGTTTAAACTTTAAATACATATAACTCATAAACTACACGTCCTAAATTCGATTTTTATGAATCAAAATACTTAGAAAAATATTACGCTTTGGAATATGAAATTAAAACTCTATGTTGTCATTCAAAAAAGTAAAAAACTTAAAAAATATTTTAAAATATAATTTTTTAATAAAAATGTTGGTTTTTGTTAACTTGAAACCATGTAAAAAACTATTTTGAAAAAAGTAAATACTTTTTGAGATAATTGTAACCACTTAAAAGAATCACCCTGTATAAAAACGAAAACCTTTTGAAAAATCGGTCGGAATCAAAAAAATCTCATATTCAGTATAATTGTATATCTTGTTAATTTTTGTATCCCCAAAACACATTTATATTAAGCAAACCTAGAGTGCTATTTGATATTTTTTCTACCTCATACAAAAACAGTAAATCATTGATAGATGTATTATTTTTGGGTTCACGATAGACTTTCTGGTTTTCGAAATTTGAAGTCATAATTTAATCTGTTTCAAAAAATAACAATAAGAACAACTGAGGTACCTAATAGATAAATAAAAAATAAAAATAATAAAAATTTAAGCAATTTAATTTATAAATTAGTATTCTGAAGATTGATGTAACTAGTAACTACCTATACTAAATCCGAACCAGTGAAAAGTAAAATGTAGTCTTATGATCAAAATATAAAAACATATAATTAAAAATTACAATCGAGGTTGCTATGTTAACCTAATTATATTAGGAGTAATATCTAGATACTGTAATGTGATATTGACGACGCAAAATCGGTCAGAAAAAAAATTGTTTTACCCATCCCAAAAACTTATATATCTTATGCCGTATGCCTATTCTAATATTATATAAAAAAATATGATATGTTGTGCAATATGCACGTATTAAAATCGTATCTATTCAGACAATTTAACTAGGTAAACATAACTTTGAGTCATATAAAAATTACTCTAGTAAATTACTGTACTTCAAATATAATAGTATATAATATGTGTATTACATGTGCTAAATTACTTTTGGCGTGATATCATAAACCGGAAGAATCGTGACCAAGGAAGAAAATGAGAGAAATGTAGAATTTAATTTAAATAATACTTATGTACTTGTGTTCATAGACCAGCGGTACTTAAACTATTTCAAAATTCAAAATCATAATCGAATTCAATTATATAGGTTGTTTCGTATGGTCATTATGATGTGAAATTTATTTTGTTTTGTTTAAAATTGACATTCCTGATTTTTTGTCGCTCCATAGTTCTTCAAATGTTACCGTGAACAACCAGAACATAAATTGCGTTCTTACCGTTTTTGTTTTATTTATCTAATCATAATCAAATAATCAAATATTATATATTCATTATCAAACAAAATTAGTTGACACATATTAGTAGATATGTTTGAACGAGGTCATAATTATGTACATTATAGATAAAAATGTAAACATAATTCGAGTGAAGATATTGGAATGTTCACATTAAACACAGCGTGGTAATGCCATGCCGCTTGTTCGAGGTCAAATAAATACCTATAGATACTACCTTTTAAATACCAATTAATACCTGAAAAATATTGTAAGTCCATTATAGTGTTATTGGTGAAATCCATTAGCACCTATCTACACCTTTATATAGGTTAATAGTTTTGTTATAATGTCACTTCGTCTCTGATTTCTGCTAAAACTGTCCTAATCGTGTTCTACCAATATTCTGATTACTTATTCGTCAAATTATAAAAATTTGTCATAAAATCTTTGTTGTTTGCTGATTAAAACAGTCAAGACTTAAATCTATAAAGATTTTTCTCAAATGCACTTAGTAACAGTCAATTGACTATAATGTAAAAAAAAATCAGAGTGCTTCCACTCATGACACCAATCTGTTGTCAGCGACTAGTATTTGTATTGAAAAAATATGTTTAACTCGTTTTTATCAATTATATGATTAACTAGGTCCCTAATCCTAATAGACTGTTCTGGTGCATTCATATTTTCGAATAGGTAGTACAAAGTAATAAGAAAATTTATTAGAATACTACATTGGTTTATTATTTGTAAGACAGTTAACTATGCAAAACATATTTTTCAAGGGGTATATGTGAATTGCGCCAGAAATCACAGGTAAAAAAAAAATTTGGGATTCAAAAAGGTAGGTAATACATCCACTGCGCCGGACGATATAACGAGGTTATATATTAATTGCGCCGGTGATATTGCACTGAAGTACGAATAATCGTTATGATATCGATATCGATATTTTATCAGTTTTTACAAATTATTGTATAGTAATATGTATTTTAATATTTTAATAATCCCTAATTTTTGAAATTACAATTAAATTTTTAACAAATTATTATATTTCATATGTATTTTAATATTTTACGATTTTTTATTCTACAATATGTTTGATTACTATTTTTTACAGTTTTTGATAATGGCTTATAATGTAATTTGTACACGTACCTATTATTTAAATGTAATGAAAAACATTTCTAAAAATATTTCTATTTTATTGGTGCAATCGATGTATACCTAATTAATTTGTGATCAATTTACTGGCGCAAAAGATGAGTAGATTTTAAGTAGTCTAGAAAAATCGGCGCAATTTACAAACACTGTTTTCAAGTTACATCTAGCTTTCTCAATTAAACAAAATACTACTCAAATGCGCTTTTGAATGTAAAATGAAGCAAGAACGTTCAAAATGCAATTTGTTCACAAAACCATAAATTGTGGTACATTGTTTTCAGTATTTACTTGTTAATCAAAATTTTCATTGCTATAATAAATTTAAAAAATCTTTTGTAATAGTAACATATGTGAGTGATCCGTGTCCAATGTACGTACATTTGTTAGAAGGGCTATATTATTTAAATAAGAAATATTATCTATTCAAAAAAAGAGTAATTTATAGAATTTTAACTGCTCGGATATTCATTGTTCTTTTCATTGTTTATTCGTTTCTCTCGTTTCAACGATCGTCTTTGTTAGATCATAGAACCTAATCATTATATGCCTACATATTATTATTTATACATATTCATCACGTTTTATGCCATTTTATGTAATATTAGGTTTAGGTACACTAGTATATGAATTATATTATAATCTCTAACGTTGACATACTTACAGTATGAATACGATTTAATTATATATATTTACGTAAATAACATAATATGCCAAACACAGAATTTTAAAATCCTTTTATTCCGAGGTCTTTGACTAATGTTGTACAATATACATTTTAGTCATTTTAGTCATCTACCAGGACGTGTGTGAAAAAATCTTGAGTTTCTGTAAAAAGTTGTAACATTTTTTTCTCTATTGGTCAGGGTTTACCGTTAAATAATTATTATGCAACTTTCAGCACCATGCAATTGATGTAAGCTAATTGATTTACTTATTACTATGTGCACTATATGTGTGGGTATTAATTATAAACATTTGCTCATACGTACCTATTTTATGTAGGTACAATTGTCAGAAATTACGTAACTTAATATTATTTTCTCCCTTTCTTTTCTAATACATAATGTGTGTTTAAAAATGTTTTAGATTTCAGAGTTTTAATGACATGGAATAATAAAAATACCTATTTTTAAAATAACTAAAAAAATTTTCTGTCTCAAGTTAAATTGTTTTGTTTTTCTCGGAACCGTTAGCGTTTTATAAACTATACAACTGTCTTAAACTTTTTTATGAGATCACATTGTTTATTTATAGAATCTATTTAAGAAAAAAAAAATACTTATCAAATGTGATAAGCACAATATTAAATACATAATATTATTATATACTGTACATTGCTTATTTATATTAGTAATTATTAGTAATTATTTATATTATATTATATAAATAAACATATTAGTAATTACAATGTATACACGAGTCATGAGTGTTATGACTATAAATTACTGGGAATTTAAACACATTTATTTATTGTTTGTTATGTTGTGTTAAAACTGTACGGGGTAGAATATTCTGTGGAAATAAAGATAAGGAGATCCCCAAATTAAATTGTCATACATTTTTTTTGTCACGTACCTGACAACTAAAACATGTGAATGATATGATTATTAAATTAATACTTAAAATAATATGATTCGCTTTTCTTAATTCTATTATAAATCAAATCGATAGAAAATTGAGAATTATAATTTACGTTGAGAATTGTATTAATGTATTACATAGATAACCAAAAACAGAAATACAAATTAAATGTACCTATAATATTATAATGTGGTTTTTAAGTAATAGAGACCAATAAAATTGTAAAAATTAAATATCTTCTATCATCATCTATTAATCAATTTTTGTAATGCAATATGTAGACGGCTTAGCAATCAATAAAAACATCGTTTTAACTATAGGTACTAAGTGATTAGTAGACTATTGTAGACTGTAATATGTCTGATTAAGGGCAATCAATTCGGATAATTTTATTCTATACTACCTAATTGATATTTGATTAGTTGCTGTAAATTATCATTCAATATAAGTACATGGTGAGTTTTTTAAAATTAATATTCGTATGTTATCAGCTCTTAATAAAACTTGAAGATAGGTTAGCTACGCTTTGTTTATGTTTTAATTAAAGTAATTTTATTCAGTCAAATCAGATGTGTTTCATTTTTTAATTTAATAATTTGAATACGCCTTACGATTTTGGAAGTTATCCAGTGTCGTGAAACCGAATTTATACATACGCACAGGTGTACCGCGTAGGTACCTTCATATATGACATACACACGAGTCGGAATTATAATAATTTATAAGTACAATTATAATAATACGTTTAGTGCAATGTTTAAATTAAATAAATGGCGCGTGGAACTCTACCTGGTGAATACATTATAATTGTGTCTGGACTACTTTCACTGTATTTTATATGTCGTTATGAAAAAGATAGCCACTACAGTCCATGTGGATGTATTTCCAAAACTTCCCAAAACATTATTTTAAAAACACGTTACTCCTGCCCCGTCGTGGATGTCCTTGCGCGTTCATTATGCAATTTTGTCATGAACATTTCATTAAACTGTCACTCTGGTGTATTGGTAGGTATTTACGATGTTTATGTTTTCTCAATACCCAGTAGCACAATTATCAGTGTTGAACTAGGTCACGATTACCATATAACTTATAATAATTATTATCAAAAGTGTAAAGCATCGTATTTAATGACAATATTATGAATGTATGAGTAATGACCAATAATTTGAATACGGAATACAGTCTATAATCACTGAATAATGCCACTACGACAGTTGAATACATAAACATTTTGTTGTATTTATTGTATTTTATTGTTTTAATAATCGTCGTCGTCTATATCAGGGTTGTCAAAATGTCTTAAAAATGAAAAACATCAATTTAATGCATAGAAATATGTTCTATATATTAATTAACATTCCAATAACCCTGGAGGGGTCTAATATTGGGTTGCAATATCAATTAATTATACTACGATTACTTTTTATATACCTACGTGTATTATCCATGTTTTTTTTTCTTAATTGATTTAACGAGGTGAAATAATTGTTGAAAATATTTTGATATTTATGTAGAAAAACCTACACGTTTTGAGATTTATAAAAAAATTAATATATTTCGTTATACGGTTGTACTTCAAAATGTTTCGTATATAATCATATGATAATCAGTTAATATTATTGTATCATTAGAATCCACAAGAGAAAACATTTTTTAGTAAAAACTAAAAGAGTAATTTTTATTCTTAACTAGTGTCATATTTTACTACGAAATAAAATATTTTTACTAACGTTAGTCGTTATTTAATAGGTTTAAGCTTAAACAAATATAAATATTATATTATACCTTTCCAAAAGTATATTATCTAACTAATTATGGTTTAATGCGCCCACACACATCATCCGTGTTATTATTTTTTAGATATACTGTTTATTTATATAAACTCGTTGGGTTCAGTCCAATGGGAAATTACGTATGTATGTGCATGTGTTTTATTCATAATAGGCTTAAATATTTTTCTAGGTCCATGTACTCAAAGCCTATGGGTATGTCCTAAATCGACGCCTACCTACAACTACGGGTGTACACTGATGCTGCAGACAAACGAAAACCACTTACCGGTATCTGCAGCAAAGATCCGTTGCTCACTTTTTGGTAACCGTACAACGGCACGACCGGCACAGAACCATTTCTTAAAAATATAGGACCCTGAATGGGCGTCACTCCGCTGTGACTGTACGTTTCTTCGTAGTAGTCCGACGATTCCTCTTCCTCTTCGTCGTAGTCTAGTACCGCGTGCAGCGAAGTCTTACCTAAAACACGTATGAATAATAATATTATTTATACAAAATAATATTATTTCGTATTTTTATGGCATTCGTCGTAATCCGCAGTAAAGCCGCATAATATTATCATTAGTACACGATTCGACTACCTATTTTATTGTTGATTCAACGTGTTTTTTAGGGTTCCTCGATTTCGCTATCAGCTGTTAAATCTCTTCGTACATTTCGAAATCATGAATTGCTTATTCTTATTTTTTTTATCCATATTTGATTAACAATCATACTGTCAGGCAATATTAAATTGCATATTTTTCCTACTAGTTGGCGATCTGTTTAAGTACAACACACCACTAATTAGGTATAAACCATCAAATCACAATGGCTGTAATTAGTGGTATACCTGCATATTAATACAATGCGTATTATTAGAAAAGATGAATTTTATTCTCACACTTAATTAAAATGCAGATATTGTTTTTTGTAATATTTCACAAGAAATTTTCACACTATGCTTATACAATTATGTTATTTAATTAATCTTGTTTTTGTGCTGGGTATCTTATGACAAATAATTTCGCAGTGCGTTCATATAATACTATTAATTAAAATGACCAAATCAAAACAAGTTGTGTGGGATTACTAAAAGGTACAATTTAAAAGTTTATATAACCTATATAAGATACACTATTTGAATATATGTTGTAATTATTGCAGATATCACATAATGATAAATAACGAGGTCTTAATAATTCCTTAAAATACTATACGAGTACAAATAAATTTGCGAAAAAAAATTGCTGCCATTCGTTATAATCTATATAATAAGCGTCGCATGTTATTTATTTGCAACACGAAATTTTTAAACTATTTTCAAAAGTTTGGTACCAAATATGTAGTCATAAAAATTGCGTAAAAGTGTAACATCTCGAGTAATAACCAATAAAAACCTTGAAGAATCCGACTTGTATCTATTTTTACATCTTGTAATCTACGTACATATAAGTACCTTTTAAATCGTGAGTTTGAAACAAATTTCAATTTTTTACAGTGCACATTAAACAGACAATAGTTAAAAAATAGTTTACTTCTTTCAAAATTGCTTCTACAACTAGCATTTTTCTAGCGCTTTAAGAGGAAGCATAGGTTTTTAACACTTCGACTAATGGCGATAGACGATGAGGATAATCATGATCATCGAACATCGGTACACGGTAGGCACATAATATCAGTGTACAAAATAATCGTGATTGTTTATCGACTTCACGCAATTATAATAATAAATAAACTCAAGAGTACCTATAACACCCTATTATATTAATTCTCGAATAATTAAAATGTCCGATCGATTTAACTTTTTAAATTATATCATCTTGTTTAACTCAGACATATTTTAGATAAAAAAATTCTGATAACATCTTATTTAACTATTGAATATTTCATACTTATCACATACAAGAGACATTGACAAAATAAAATTGTGTTTATTTCAATCGTTTTCCCAATTGAAAAAATATCATTTTATATGTATGACATTTTGTAAAACTGAGTTTTATATATTATGTTAAAGAGAGAGTAATACATGTTCGCTTACTATGTATATTATATTAAATAAATTATATAATAATAATATATTATTTTATTAGTATTTAATGTTATATACATATAATATTACCTCCACCCACCTTCTATCTAAACTTAAAAACTTACCTAACTATTTAAATACTTTATGGAAATCGGTGATTCAACTCTTGAAATATTTACACAGCAATTAGTTATCTATATAAATATTGGTCACACATCCGGCGATACAACCGGCAGTAATAACTGCAGCTTATATCTATACGTATAAAACGTCAAAAGAGTTCAATTTGAAAACGCTGTAGGTTCAACAATTTGATATTTACTGTGTATAAGATATATCTATCGCACTAATAATACCAATACAGTATCTAAAAATAGTAACAATTTGAATACTGTTAACAATATCGATTCCAATCCACGCGAATTGTACGATAAACGTATTTTAATTTTACAGTTTCATACGATTAATTATTTTTGCCCACCCACTCGTAAATTTTTGAATTTTAGTCAATATTAGACAGCCTTAGCATACGTTTTTTCGTGTAATATGTTCCAACACATGTCACTCTCGTAACCACACCAACATGGCCAAAAAGGAAAAAAAAACCTATACCTAATGTACTTAACCGCCCTAACCCGCGACCTTATACACAACACAACAACAACAACAACAACAACAACAACCACCACAGAGTTTTATTAAATCGTATTTATATAGGTATACCGCCGGGCACTCCGCCTTGCACTCTGGTGAACTGGACTGGCGGCTGTTGCGGAACGGGTTTCTTGCGGTTCGGCGGTTCTGGCGTGGACATCGGCGGCCTGTTTGGCGATTCATAGTACCTGGACGGCTGCGGCGGTGGCGCCGGCGAGTCGTAATCCGCCGGGTGGTATGCCACCGGTTGCTGGCCCGCGTTGTAGGCGGCCTGGTGCGCGGCCGCGGCCACGGCGCCGTACACGGAGTGAAGCTGCTGTCCGTGGCCAGCGTGGTGGCTGTACGCCATCGGGTTGTACGCGGCGGTGGCGGCGGCGCCGCTGAAGTTCTGAAACGAGCTGATCATGCTGTCTGTTTCCGGTCGTCTAACGCGGTGCCGCCGTTTTGTATCGCGGGCGTGCGGTAACCGCGGTATACGAACAAGGATAATATTAATAATATAACACTATCGGCGGCGGTGGCGGATTTCGCATGGCGGACGGTCGAAATAAGAAAACGCAATAATTATATCTGCAGATATATGATGACTGCCGTTTCGGGGGATCGTCAATATTAAATTTTTTTGCACTATATTATGTTTTATTCGGACGAGAGTGGCCCGTCTGTGGACAGAGCACCGCGCACGTCTGGACACGCCGAGCGAATGAATCAATGAAATGCGCGACGGCGACGCGCCACCACCTGTCGCGTGCGACGGCTCGTTCTGTTGGCGGCGACCACGCCATGGCGGAATTATGCAATAGGCGGCTGGACTTGGCGTGCGTGCCGCCGCCGTATTATATGGATTGGAGTCTGCATACATTACGTCTTGTTGTATGACTATAGTGTATCGTGTCCATAATATTATTATCTTATAATAGTTTCCATGGGTAGGAGTAATACGCCGCAGAAGGACAGTGTGACCATTTTTTATACGTTTTTTTTTTTTTGTTATTGATTGTTTTAAATCCGTTTTTAATTTCTCATCGATTGCTCACGCGTGCACGTACGCGGACACACATCCAAGTTCGGTCACGATCTTATTATATTCTTATAATAGATCACAATAGAGTATAGACATATTATATTAGACATATACGTACATCGACAATCTTGTATATTAGTATATATGCAAATAATGCATTTATATTGATACCGGATTCAACGGTATACTAAATAGAAATACATAATAAGTAGACAATGTAATTATTACATCCGTTAACCGTTCGTACTATATGTTTCGTATTATAATATTCCATTAAATTCGATACCTTTGTGGAATATCCAATATTGTCCAATAGGAATATTCTAGATATTTTAAGACATCGATTACAATATTCAATATTCAAACCAACAAAGGCGAATACCTGCAATACAATTAAAAAAAAAAAACTTTTTAACTTAAATGCTGATTCATAAATGACAAATTGTAAACAAAGACAATGTACCTACTAGCTACTACCTTCTAAAAATTATCCATACTGTTTAATATATGATACAAAAATACATCTATATTATCCTGATTTTATATTTGAGACGAATAAAGCCGCAAACAGTTATTATGCTACCCATTACGCATTACGCACCTATAATGACAACCTATATAATATTATATATTATACTGAACAATACATATTATTTACTTGTATGTATTATAACATCCGTCGTCTGTGCAAATTTTCGGGATAAACCCAATGTACGATTGCAAACCCGATCGAATATTGATCATTCCGGAGTCCAGACGGCCAACAGTTCAAAAATCATGCATAATATTATACGTGCCAGTTTTTATAATTAAAATATACAAGGTGTAACAGAAAGACCTGACAAATGAAACAACTTTTGTTCAAATAAATTTTATTTTTTTCAGGATCACACTACAAATATGGTATAAAATTTTTTTATTACTGAAAATAAAATAATAAATTTTATTTGAAAGAATTCAATAGTCAATTTCTAAGCTTAATTAAAAATAAAAGGAATAATAATTATGGTTTTTTTTTTACGAAATAAATAAGTAACATTTACAATCTGTACAGTAAAAAAAAAGTTACAATAAGCAAATAGGTGAACATGATGTTTAATTGGGCATGGTGACGTGGAGAAGGGAAGCTATCCAGCGATAGGACCTTTTAGACGTATTTCGGCAAGAATTGACAAGACCTTATTTTAAGTTAAAAGGGTACGACACCAACGTCTTTATAAACGATGAGGCGGGTTGTCGGGAATTGTGACTGTATGTTGTTGAGCAATTGGTGGATTATGATGCAGAAGTAATTTTGAGTAGAGTTTAGTATAGTGCGTTTTAAATAAATTTTCAACTGATTCTATGTATAGGTCTTTGTGTAAATAATTATGTGACAACTTCTATTTAAGTCAAGTAGTTTATTTTTTAAAATTTTTAAAATATAAATATTTTTTTTTTTAGTATTATAGCTTTTATATAACTATAAATATAATTTTTAGGTGTATCCAGTTACTAGTAAATCTTTTATAATTTATCATGCATATTTTTTTCATAATGTTTAACTTGTATCAATTTTTAATTTTTAACTTGTCAGATATTTATCTGTTACACCCTGTACAGTGTACATATATATATATATATATATTACTCATAATATTACTGAGAGCCGGTCTGCATGCGTTCGCCAAAAATAACAAGGGCGTTGTGTGGATACCTCCTATTTTTGTGCGAGGGACATTTTATCTGATTTTATCTATTCTAAGCGTGGAGTGTAGTAATAATGTAATACCAATTTTAAAATAATAATAATAATAAAAATATTATAATACACTACGCATAATATGATTGTGATAGTTTTGCATTATGGCGTGTTCCCGAAGGACACTTACCTATGTTTAGTCTTTATGGGCCTTTCTGCCCGAAACCGGTTCCCTGATTATGTATATTCCTATCCACCAAAAACGAAAAAGATACGATTTTCGTTTCCGTCGAAATGTATTTATGTATTGTTGTGAATAGATTTTTCCACCCAATATTATTTGGGAACCTATACAAACGAAAAAGTCACGAGTGTACACTGGACACTGGACATTAAAATAAGAAAATGTTTAGTCATTATATATAATTGCCGAATTATTGTTGATCACATATCCATTACATTTAGATATTTTATAATGTCCTAAAAAATATTATACAAATATTAATCATACCCATGCTAACAGTATGAAAGTAGTACAAATACTATTGTTTAAAAAAAAATCACATAGATCATAGATTCATCAGTTGAATTATAAGGAATTGGACTAAGTAGGTATTATAAAAGTTTCATAATTGAAAATCATCATCTAATATTATTTTTCTATGCTTTTGACAATAATTGTTACATAATTATTATTATGTTAATGTAGCTTATAATTTCGCTGTCGAAAAATTAATCGATGTATACTACTGTATTGTCTGTGATTATTTACAGATTTCAAAGTACTTTTCCATATTTCCATTTCTGTGTCACAAATTATGGAATATACATTGCCTAAAAATAATTAAAATCATATTTTTGTATGGAAACGGGAATCGTACCTTTTTTGTTTTTGATGGAAAAGAGCTGTTGCGGAATTAATCAATATTATTATTTTTTGTAAATGGATAACACGATTGTCTCGACCATATTTCATTGATTTGGGATTGGATGTGTCATATTATGTCAAGCTGCATGCAGGACTCGGTAAAACAACAACTTAAAGGTTCATTTTAACGTTATGATGAACTGTTAACTTTTTTACCCGGTAAAAAATGAATTGATATAAAATGCAGTGTGTATTTCGGTTTTAGTGTACTTCGTTTTACTAACTAATTCTATCGAGATGAACAATTCACCTGAAATCAGGTATATTGGATATACCACTTGTTATATTTTTGAAAGTGGTTTAAACTACTTTTTACAATTTTCTTATATTTCTTAGAATAATCTTTTATATGTTAGTCAAAATCGGTCAAGTAGTTTTGAGTATATAAGGTACAAACATACATTCATTTATTTACATTCATATTATTATGTATGTATACATATGTATTTTTTTTATTTTATTTTAAATGAGCCTCAACAATCAAAGCCTTTAACATTAATATTTTTTTACACAAGAATGAATCATTAACAATAATATACACAAAACAAAGGTAATAGTACATATTATGTATCATGTGTATTGATTGATATATATATATATATATTGATAAAATAAAAGTTTGGTTTACATTTGTAACAAATGGCAACTCTATATATAAATAAAAATATTCAATTTTCGTGTGCCAAAACAATATTCAAGTGTAATACTCCCTTTTACAGCAACATACAGAAGTTAAGACATTAGCACCTAATACAACCGGAGTCTCAAAGAATATGTATGTAAAATGTGGTGCAGGCAATTGGTTCTGTAGTTTTTGAGATTACCGGATACTAACAAACGCACAATCGTTTTATGTATTTAAAATAAGTTTATATGATGACAGTTTTTATTTTACCATAATATATTTATTGCGAATTAGCTTTAATTTTTCACCATCATTGATTTTCTCTCTCCGACCGATGCGAAACATAGCAAAGTTACTTTTTCTAGAGCCAATTTTGTGTTGCCACTTTCAATATTAGAGTTAATTTACCTGTTATCAAACTTTAAGCTGAGAATATTACTTGTGTCCTTCCGTTAGCTTTTAGCGATATTTTAATTCGTATACGATTTACAACTTACAAGTACCTATTTTTAAATTGTAATAACTTATACGCTCGTAACTTATACATAAAAATTAAGATAGATATTCAGGCAATGTTGTTAACTTAAAGTTTGTTAGTAAGTGAATACTGAAAATTTATTTTAATATTAGAAGTAACAACACGTTTAACACACAATGAACAATGGTTGGGTAGTTTTTCTAAAGGTAAATTTGCTGTGTTGCATGTCGGACAAAGAGGGAAAACAAATAGTGCGCTGATATCCTCTTCAGATTTAATTATAATTAAATAGTAAATTTTCCTCTCACTTTATCCTGAAAAAAACTTATTCTTGTTGTCTGAAATCTAAATTTCGAAGGGCGCGTCATTTATATTTTCAATAAAACAACATATTATGATAATGACGTGTTGATGTATTTTATTGGAATGCGCGATATTGAAATATGTGTATGCGTGCCTATATATTTTTGAAGTTTATAATACGTAAGTAAAATATATAATGTCGTCCGGTGCGTAAGCGGACACGGGTGAATAATCAGAGCAAGGTGAATTTGTATATTTTTAAGGAAGTGTTGGTGCGTCGTAGTCCCATACCACAGGTCGAAAACCTTGAAACTGACGCAATTTATTAGTGAATATGCCAGTAGCTAAATCGAAAGTTTTTAACAGGAAGTGCGTTAGTTCACGTATGGTGTAACAAAACAAATAGTTGGGTGTGGTATTGTTAAACGTTCACGAGGAACTCATAAAGCATTAAGTTTTGTACTTGTCATCTGGTATAGATTTGCACACTGTAACCATACGAGTATTTATGAGTTACTCATAAAGGGTGGTTTAAAAAAAAAAAAAAAACACTAATGGTATTATCTATTATAGATTTATATTATATTGACGTGCGATTAAAATAATATTTACTGACAGGTTTGTTTTTGTATGAATATTAAATAATATATTTCATTTACTCATACATGTAGGTACAATATATTATATTATTATATGAATATTTATAAGTACGTTTATAGGTATATGTATGCTCATTTAAATTTAATCGTGCGTGATTGTAATTTTGGTACATTCGTAGAACGATATAGACATTAATACGTTTTAATATAATATGAAAAACTGACAAACCATATCTTATTCTTATTTTCATACAATATATAGTAGACAGTGTTTTCAATTTACCTGTTTCAAGTACATACCCAAGCATGAAGAATGTACATGTATACTAATTAATATATCTATAAAACGTGTAAAAGGGAGATTTTTGGTTATAGTTGGTTATAAAATTTGGTGTTTTTTGAAAAATTATAGTGTTGGTATCCGTGCCGGGTACTATAGTGCTGCGTTTAAGGTGTTGGGTAAGTTGAAGCTGCTGATTTCGCCTGTGTGTTGGAGGCATTCAGAGATTATGTGATTGACTGAGAGTTCAGTTCGACAAAAATTGTACAAAAGGCAGTATTATATTATATTTCAACTGATTAAAAGATTAAAGAGTTAAAAGAGTAGATAATTTGAACAATTTGAACGCGCTTTGATTTTAATGTGTATAGCTGGCGATATTGTATGTCGAATAACAATGTTTTAAATCCCCATTAAAATTTTCCCCTTCAGAGTGTTTTATAAATACTGATTTTATGTGGGATGATATTGAAGTTTTCAAATTAAATTTATGGTGAATAACGAAAAGTAACTTTATCATTTGATAAGTGCACGTTAAACGCATAACAGTTTCAAACCACATATTTTATTATAATTTTATAAGGATTAGAATTGAATTAATAAAATTTCAAAATAAACTATATCCTTTTATAAACCCAGTATCAAATAATGATACAAATAATGCAATAGCTGATCCCTATAGTCGCAAACGTGTACCGAATTAAAATGATACCGATATTCAAAATGTTCCCAAAACTCGTGTCAACACTTAATTAGTATTTAAGTTTAAAGTTTAATTTGCAATCAAAATTCAGTCATTTTAAATTGTTCACCTTGTCTTAAATCATTACTTATAGAACACATTTCCAGACATACACATATTATTATTATGCCTACTTTAATCAGTTAATAACTGTTAATACCTGTGTAAAGAAGTTTACTTTGACATCTAACTTAATTTTTTTGAGTTATACATACTAATTAGGTGTAACCGCAGTCCACAGATTTGATGTAAATGTTAATTAACTTTGTATATATGAATGTTTAGTTCTATAGATAAATATATAATATACGAAACCTTGACAAGTTGAGTATATACTATACGTACACTGTACAGTGACTATATAAGATAGTAAAATCAGATTAAATTCATCATTCTTTAAAAAAAACAATTATATACATATAATAATTGTTATGCACCATATAAAATACCTACTACGTATATCTAAGTAAAACGCAAGTAAACATGCATATAAATGTTATCCTAAATAAGTATAAATAATACATTCTTATATTAGGTATAGTCTTCTATTTTAAATTATCATCTACATTATTATTTTCGATTTTGTAAATCATAGTCCATATGAATTGTCCTTATATTATGTATTAGATTATCCATATTTTGATTTATTAGAAATCGATTATTAAAATTTTAATATTTAATATACAGTAATAAACTAATAAACAATTATTATAATTCTCTATAATATACAAACATTTATATACATATTAAATGAATAATTAGTTGTAAATTAAACATTCGTGCGCGCGCGCGTAGTATGATTTCTTACAATATTTTATGATAGTATATAATTTAAAATATCTACCTACAGCGACGTATAATTGTATAATATATTTGACTAACTACGATTTTTTTCAACTGAAAATATTATATAGTATTATATTATTTATGATTATAATTGAAAATTAAAATGTATAATAATTCAAAAATTATTATACTACCTAACTATGAATTGAGATAGTATGGATGCTCAATTGGTAATGAATTATGATAAATCAGTCTTTTCCGTGGTAGGCAACGCTGTTTTAACTCCTAGAAAGAGCTGACATCTGTAAAAACTGAAAACACAGGACTATATCAGTCCAATTGCTAATAATTAATGTAATCAGAGATTATATCTTATAAAATTATGCTTATCATTATTAGAATTATGTAATTCAATTCACGACACTTTTTAAGGGATTAATTCATTAGAGAAGTGCACTGCACTAGTAAAAATATGCGTACAGCATCATAAAAGCCTAGTCAGTTTCGTTGTTTTTTTGTTTTTTGTTTTGGCATGTTGGGAATCAATTTTATCTTAATTTATTCGTTATAATAACTAAGCATGTAGATGTGTAATTATTAATATTTGATATACCTACACAAACAAATATCTGTATATTCAGTAATAAAAATAATAATAAATTAACATTATTACAATACCAGTGTTTTTCCATAATATATAAGTCTTTAATGGAATAACTATAGATATTTGCATGTAATTAATCGTTAGAATACATATATTTACTTAAAAATGATTAATATGAAATGTTTTCATATATTATATCGTCAATTTTATGAGTCAAGGTCGGAGTAATAATCTTTGTTATAATTTTTTCATCCTCGTAATGTTGGATTAGGAATTAATCAACACTGCATACAAAAATTATATGTGTACCTACTTATGTTGTATTAAAATATTAAGTTCGATATCAAAGTATATTATTATCACTCAGTTACAGCAACTATTATATATTCGGTAAATTAATAATTATAGCGTAGATGTTATAATATCAGTTCTCTTATCTCGTGACACTTTATTCATAATATAGTTGCAGGGTCGTCTAACGGTGGTCTGCGAACATTCATGAAGGTTGCAAATTGTAATAGAAAGAAGGGTTATTGGTTATTGGATATCATGATGTATTTAACACATTCTCCGTGCAATGGCTATGCAATACAGTCTAACCACTCCCATACAGAAGAACAATATCCAAGGCTTTATATTATAGAGTTTATTGGGAGACAAAGGACATATTCCTTAGGCAATTAAAAAATTGCTAACTACAATCACAAAACTTTTAAAAGGTAACATTTTAAAAATTCTATTATCTCCCGAAAAAAATAAATAAATCGAAATGGTAATTAATTACTATTGATTATATAATTGTACTGAAATAACAAATTTAAAAAATATCATGTAAGCATATTATATCTTATTACGTGGTAATTTATTCAAGACCTATAGGAAATGCATTAAAATACTTAATTTCAATATTTTAATATAAATATAACTAGAACCTATGTAATTATTATTAAGTATTGAAAGAGAAAAAATTGAATTTATTTTTCACTATAATTTTCAAAATATTAGAATAAATAAAAACATAAAATTCATAATAATAATTATTATTAAACAAAAATAAAAATAATAATTGCATTTTGAAAACATTGATGTATTTTGTTCTGTATTTGTTCAGTATATTTTAGAGTTAAATTAAAATGTATGAGATATATCATATTGTATATAAAATGCAGTATCAGCCTGGTTATGGCAGCTAGGCAGCGATCGTAGTCCTTAGCTTTTTTTTAACCACAATACATTAACTTTTGAAAAAAAATTTGCAATATATTATAGTATGAGGACAAAAATAAAAACGAGTTAAAATACCTAAATTATTAGCAACAGACAGGCGACAGCCAACTGACCAAAAAAGAACGCATGTAGGTTTTTAATCCAACGATAGTAAGATAACAGAATAATAGCCAAAGTTTAGACAAATATAGTTTCCTTTAGTGTTCCTGCACATTACGTGTGTTAATTCGTAACACTCTAAATTATCACTTCGCCAAAAAAACATTAGTTTTTAATTTTAGGAAATAATACCATCAACAATAGAAAATTTGTGGAATTCCTCAGCTTCTAATTGGGATTATATTAGGAAATTTTAACAAATCTACAAATTTTATGGCTATAACTGTATTAGAAAAATTGTCAAATTTTGAAACAATTTTTATGATGTAATTTTGTTGTAATTTTAAAATATTAGTCTTGGAAACTTTTTAAGTATATTATTATATTATATGCAGACAAAAAATTTTCAAATTCAATTTTTTCCCGCAAAAATGCAATTAATCTCCTGCATTAAGAACACAATAATCACAATAATATCATAAAATATATTTAGTAATATTATAGGCTGATTGACCATTTTCGATCAGAATCGTTTTGCCTACAAAATAATTTCATACCTATCATTGAATTCAAATTTAACATATCCGTTACAGTGACTTCTCTAGACACAAGAAAGTGTACAGCAGATCATTATCCTATTCACTGATATTTCATAATTTTAAATTAAATAAAAACAAGTGCTGTTGCTTGAAATCGTATGGATCTATTTTGATTACATTTAACTACATAAGGTAGGTTAAGTCCCTAAACAAAAATCCTGTCTGGGCCTTTAAGTGGCCAGGCTGACATTGATTATAGTATCTAGAAATATGTGAAAATCTTATAAGTTGTTATTGCATAAATACATACTTACTTGGTGCCGGTCTTACAATGTCCGGTCAAGACGTGTCCGTAACGTTAATCGGTGATCAGTCTAATATGTTTTTTATCAAATGATTACCGACAGAATTCTGTTAATTCTTTTAATTTGGTTTAAATTTTACTTATGGTACCATGGGATACTACAATTTTCGTTTTTTTGGTCACCTATACAGATCATGAATTCTTGTGGAGGTAAATTTCGAAATCAAAATACAATATACATATGATGTACTAGTGCGGATGTACCTGTATCGCGCTAGACACTTTTTTTACTAGTCAATATATTTATATACTATATATAGTAGTGGTATAAATAAATATTTTTTTTAAAGTTTATATTATGGGATAATTATTCGTCCACGTCATTGTGAGTCAGTTTTTACATGCGGGGAGAAAATAATGCTCAAATAGTTGCCTATACAAAGCCCCTTCATTGACTCGACCATCATTAAAAAAACATTATTTCATTTCGAGTCGTTAGAATTACACATCAAACTTCATACATATATAAGTATAGGTCACTATAAGCCCCAAATTAGGTTGAAACGACACACAATATTTATCTTTAAATTTTTTGACATTTATTTGCGTTTAAATATTTGAGTTTTGGTGACAAACATAACCGAAATAACATCTTTTTACATATATAACCTCAAGACTTATATTAATTTAATATAAGTGTACTTTAAACCAGTTAAACAAATTATGTTATCATTGGTTATATTCAAATTTTACCATACATAAAACAATATTAAAAATACCCATACGAGTATTATCATTGCTACACTTTGTGTCTTGCGTAGTTGAATTTATTAGGTCAGCTTTAATCAACACAAATATTTAATATTTTGTTCACATTCAATACAGTTCGTCGATTTGTTTCACTTCGTGGTAAATTTTTAATTTTCAAAGGTAGTCCACTTTTGAAATGTCGTGAATATTGTACTACTATTGTGTACCTATAGTAATATATTGGTCACCTTGCTGACATTGAGGTATAGAATTTGCAAATATTGATGTAATAACATGAGTTTATTTTATTAGAAACGTTTGTAATATATTTTTATTTCTATGTGTACACTAAGAGTTATGATGTTGGTGTATGAATGAATAACAACAATCGACTTTTTCGAGTAAAATTATTTATACCTTTAGATACTTCAGTTTTGGTTACAAGCATTATCGAAATGGCAACAATATTTCCCATTACTTTTAGAACTATTTTGATTATGTCCAAATGTATGGGTTTAATTGATATTTCATATACCGTGGATTCAAATGGATTATTAGTTCAGAATATAAAATCAACGTTTTACATATTTCTAGAAATAGCACGGATGATTGTGTTGTTAATATTCACCTACATATACTTTCATCAGTTTGATCCAGAATTTCATATATTTCAATATATAGGTATATTAAAATTTTGGGTTGTTATTATCGCGGCTAGAGTATCAACGATATGGATAATCAAGTAACTATATATGTATGTTATATATATTTAGAAGTTGGTATTTATTTGTTAGCTTAAAAATAACTTATTTGTGATTTATTTAAAAAAGTCCATTTTTTATTATCTTAATGCCAATTAAAAAATATTTAAATTTAATATCAATTTAACATAAATAATAATTTATATATTATATAATATCAATTAATCCATAATGATGCAAACAGTGGATTCAAACTATTTTGTAAACAGAATACTATATATGGATTGAAATAGTAGTATATTATTAGGACATGAAAAATAACTAAATGTTGTAAAATATATTTTAGATTAGTATTTGATAGAGATTCTTAAAATAATACTAATTTTGTGAAGTATACTTGACTTAATTTGATTAATGTGATTCTTTAATGATGAACTATTATCTCAAATATAACTAACATTCAACTTAGAAATGAGAATCTTAGGAATATTTTTTAAGGTCATAACTTTTTCGTTATTAGTTCACATTAACTGCTGGAATTATTATTGAACCTAAAATATGTCATTATATGACTTAATGTAAAATAACTTATGAGGTAACCATCGCGGATATGTAAATTTTCAGTGATAAAAATTCCTATTCCTGTTGTTTTGTCAATACCCCTAAAATCAAACTTCAACTTATTTATAGAATGATATTCAAAAAATAATGATTTGTAGAATCTACAATATAGATACACTTGTAAATAATGACACAAATATGAATTTGTACAGAAACGGAACAAAATCTATAGAAGATGATAGAAGTAATATAAGATCTTTTCGTCTTAAAAAATTGAAAATTTTTAAAAAGTCAATTCGTGAAAAAAATTATATACGACCGCGACACCAAAATATTATCTTACAAAAATAAGTTTGCTAAATTATTGTGCAACCGAAAAAAATACTATTCTTTCAAATTCAAAAATGTTTGATATGTATTAAATTTGTTCAATTTCTTTTTTTCAGATTTATTAATGGCATTATCGAATTTGATCGAAAAATTACACCACTTTCTACCAATTTGTTAGTCACACAGCATTCATTGAATAAAAAACAGTGGGGCAGGATTTTTACTTTGTTCATTGCATACCTAATTGGATTTAAATGCCTACAAATATATTTATATCCCATGAAGATAGTAAACATTAGTTCATTGGTACACAGTTTAGTATTCGCTCCGCCATATGTTATGGATTCCACAGTGACGATTGTTTCGTGTTACTTCCTTCAAAACTTGTACTTTAGATTCCAGACATTAATCGATTTTTGGAATTGTCTTCCAATAGAATTAGTTGCTGTTCCCGGCCAATGGACACACATTGAAATAGTGTTTTTGATGGAAAATACTCGGCTATTGCACTCCGAACTCTGTGAATTGTCACAACAATTTACTCAAGGTTACGGCCTATTGCTTTTGGGTTTCTACACATTCAGCTTCATTAGTATGCTGATCGGAGTTTATTTTATTGTCAACAACGACCCATTATCCAATACAAATACAATTGAAAAATTTCGAGTAGTGATTCCACTCGTAGTTCACGCACAAATGTTCACGTTCATGGTGTCTATTATCATTTCTGTTTCATACATAAACGAAAAGGTACGTAAATAAACTATTATATGTGTGGATTGAAAAAAGCACTCTCATACACACATTTTTTTAATTATCGAATTATTCATATTTTGATTTTTAGAATTTTAATTTTCCAAGCACATTTTATTTACCATATTTCCAACTGATAGACTTAATAGATTAATTTAATTTAATTTTAAAGACACAATATTTGAAAAATCTAAGACTTCTTATTAAATTTAATGAGTACCTATATTATAGACGGTATATCATGAAGTATATAATGATAAGTTTATACAAAATTACTAATTTACAAACGAGAAAAATTATTGTAAATTGTTAAGGAGATTGTTTTTTAAATATTATGTTCTAGAAATATTAATCAATATATGGACAAGTAGTTTTTGAGCAGGATATATTGTATAGTATACTATAAACTATATATTAAAAATAAATGGATAATTGTATTTAAAAAAAAGTATTTTTAATTTATTTTTACAGCGAATAATGATGATATCATATTTACGATTATACCGAATTTCAAATTTACACTTGGACATAAAACGTCAAGTAAGATTTTTTTATATGAGTAGTTTGCATGCTTTGAAAAATTATTTCTTAAATTACGAACGGTGTATTTGTTTTTGTTTTATTGTTAATATATTTTAATCATTCAGATCAGAATGTTTATGAATCAAATATCAGCCTATGAATTGGATCAAATTTCGGCGTTTGGATTTTTTCATATCAATTTAAACCTTGTTACATCAGTAAGTACTTTTATAGACTTAATTTATCATATTAAAACTGCATATTATTTTGTTTGTTTATAATAACGTTGTGTTTTATACCAAAATACTTAAAAGTACAAAGTATGTTTTATGTGTTAGGTTAGGTTAGGTTAGGTTAGGTTAACCTAACCAGTTAATTTTGGAATTTATTTTTTTCATTTATAATAAATATTGAGGATTTCGTCGTTTAGAGAATATTATACTACATTTTTAAATTATGTTTGTTTACAGATTATTGTTTTATTGATAACTGGAATATCAACAATGGTTCAGATGAAAGATCACCCAATAATATTACAATTGAACAACGACACTAAATCGTTTTTGACAAAATTATTTAAAACGTCAAAAATTAAATTAAATTAAATACTTTTATAATTTAGATAACTTAACCTAAATAATGAATGAGAAGAATGTATGATCCTCTAATCCTGACGAGAAATAGTAGGATATTATTACCATTACGTAAGTCCCTGCACAAAAAATACACGCTTATGTCATATTCCATACGAATATATAAAAAATTAAAATATGCTATTTATATTTCATAAAAACATATATTATATACAAAAATAAAATGTGTCGATAAAAAAGAAATATATTTATTCACTTAAATCAGATTTAATACTGACAACTTAAATGTAGTTAAGTAAGGTTAAAATTTGTATGTTTTTGTGTTACATAACAACCGTCTTTAATCCAATTTTTAACAATCAATGAATACTGAGAATACTGAATTCAATAAAATGGGTTAGGTTAGGTTAGGTTAGGTTAGGTTATTTCGTTTATGTTTATGTTATATTATTTTGTTGATTATTGTAACATACATTAGTGTATTGTAATCCAGTGGCGTGGTGAACTCAAATATTATCAGAGGAATGTAAATTTTTCGATAGAAACCCATCACCCATCCACCTACCAACATGAGCCATCCAACTATTTTTGAACATTGCATTTTTATCTCTCTCTTAAAATAAAAAAAACATGTTTGGTGGACGGGGGATGATTGCCTCTCGTAGACAATTTTATAACCAAACAGATAATTACGAGATTAATCAAAATAACATGAAATGAGACAATATCTTTTAAAAGATAACTTTTCTTTGTATTTTAATGGGGGGTAATTTGTACAACATTCTTGTGAAACTAAACTATTACTGGGCGCCCGGGAATTGGGCCACTAAAATTTTATATTTATAATAGGAAGACCCGGTGATTGTGCCACTATTACATTTTAAATTGTGATAAAATAATATTTGGGGGTGGAGTGGCCGAGCGGACTAAGGCGTCTGTTGCCATGCACGCAGTCGCCGGTTCGAACTTCGGTCACGGGCGGCATCGCTCTTTGGGCATTTCGCGGTGTCTGGAGAGAGAGGCCGCCGCCCCCCAACCGGGCATGGCAGAAACCTACGGGTGCCCATTCAAAATTCTTCCAAAAATACCCACGTGCTTAAAACCTACAGTACCTTCCCCTACAAATCCCCTAGGCTAATGGCCTCAGTTCTCGAAGCCTTAACCCTAATAAAAAAAAAATAATAATATTTAAGAGGATGTCAGCGCACTATTTTTCTATCTCTGATTCACGCACAACATAGACAAATCACATTTGCGCAGAATCATTTTTTCTATGAATTTAAAACATTATTTTGTTTATTTTGAAAGTCAAATAACAATGAAATATAAAATCGATGTGTCATTCCCTCAAAAATATTATTATCTATCTTTTTTGTAATGAGTGATTTTACTCTACGATTACTTAAAAATATAGAAAAACTGATTCTGCGTAAACGCGTTTTGTGTTTTGTGTATGTAACGCGTGGGCCAGAGAGCCTTTGTATTATATTTTTATATACCTATTAAAAAATATTTTTTTCATATTATTTATTTTTGACAAACTTTATGGTCCTTATATTATATTTGTAAAATGAGTATTGGCATTCTTTATAAAAATTATTTCATATTTGACTAATTTTATGGACCTTGTTGTATATTAAATTAGTTAATCTGTATGGAAGTATTTAAAAAAAATATTAATTATTTGACGAAAAATATTTTTATATGTTAAAACAATAATAATTAGTTAATAAACATTATATATTCGTATTAATATAGCGTGCTATACTTTTATGGCCCAATCTCCGGGTATATTTTAAAAATATAGATTTAATTTGTGGCCCAATCTCCGGTTAGTAAAATGTAAACAAATATTCTATACGAAACAGGTAGTTAAAATGTGGTCCAATTCCCGGGCGCCCCTATTACTCACCCACCCACCACCCCTTAAACAGTTGAGAGGTCATTTCTTAATTATCCCCTCGCCACGCTACTATTATAAATTAATTTAACAAATTATATTATCATTCTGACTATGTTTATCACACGTCAAATAATATGTCATAGGTTCAGAGATTATATTACTGCACTCTTACCAAAATCATAAATGTTGCATTTGAGTTTAAAACATGTAATTTTCAAATTACATTCGAAAGGAATAGTATTATTTGGTAGACCTGTCAATGATTAATATTAATTTTAGTTAAAAATTGTGTCCAGTGAATTAGTATTACAATTATGTATTTATGATGTTATTATACGTCATTTGCACTGAGTAACTTATTTAAAAATAAATATAAATAAATACATTTTTGATAATTATTATTTTGAAATTGTAGTTAGCTAAATGTAATTATTATAATAAAAATAATAAAATTTAGATATTAGAAATATAAATTATTCTTTCAAACGTCGACTAATTTTTCAATATATTTTGTTGAGTAATGATCGAAACGGCTGCTATTCAAACATTACCTATTTTTTGTACATAACTTTTCGACAAAACTAAGTGTAATTTGACATTATTTATGCCAAAGATACACTAACGAATGCTATCCTTTGATACCTTTCGTTTGTTTCATCAATTTAATTCAGCATTTCAAATATTTCAATATAATATCTAAGTATAGTTCAATTTTGGAATGTCATTATAGCAGCCAGAGTATCAATAATATGGTTAATCAAGTAAATATATAGTCATTATAATCTTATAGGTATGCTATAAGTAATATATATATATATCAGTGGCGTACCGACGGGGGGGAGTGTTTAAGGGGTTTAACCCCCCCAAGTAAATTAGCAATGCTAAATGTTCATCGGAATATTGAAATCTTAACAGACGAAGTAGGTACTAGATGAATTATCAAAATCATCGAGACGAATTAATATTAAGTCATAACTTAATAGGTTAGTGTTTTTAGACCATAAAATATACATTTTTTTAAAATTTGACTGTGCATGTATTTAAATATAAGAAGAATACAATTGTATAAACATTTTTTTTATATATATGTATATAAAATATGGTAATCCCCCCTCCCCCAATTAAAGAATTTTACGTACGCCACTGATATATGTTATATATTATATAAATATATCTTACATACAATGTCTGGAATTGTACATTTCGCAATTTGTACAGTGATTTTTGTACACATCGCGAATTGTAAAATGTTGCTGTACAAAGTAACTAGATTGTACAAGTTTCATTATACAATTCACGATGTGTACAATAATCACTGTACAAATTGCAAAATGTACCTTCATTGTACAAATCACAAAATTTAAAAACATAAATGACAATATAATAATTAATAACTGGTATGTTTTAAACGTATTTCCTTAACAAATATAGTTATTAAGAAATATTAGTATATCATATATAAATATAATTAGATGCACCTGGTCTTTACGTATTACTTCTTTACGTATACTACAATCATCGAACAAATCACAAAATTTAAAAACATATTATAAAAATTACAAATCGAATAAAACTACATATTACTGTACAGTGTACAGGTGTACACAGACTACACAGTACACAGTGATATGAAATAAAATACGTGAATCTATAATAAGATGTATAATTTCGTATAGTCATATGAGTTATTTTCCCGCATTATGTGAAATCTAACACATTATTAAAGTTATAATGCAATAAAAATGATAAGGTTTATCTAAACGACTTTACGATAAGTACTGTCGTTGAGTCGTTCAGAAATATAATTTAAACAGATTAAGACGGACTAGTGTATTTTTATTTTTTTTATTTATTGATACGGCTTCAACATTAAAGTCATTGGCCGGGAACAAAACATGTTTACAAGTAATTTACAGTCATCTTAATATTTAAATAAAGGAAATACAAGAATATTACAAGTATATGGTGATAATGATATAAGTAACAATAATATATAATTATTTAGATTCTATTATATAGATTGGTTATTTTAAGGAATGTTATTAAATAGTTAAAATTATCTATATTTAAAATATCTCTTAATGATAGGTGTGGAAAAATTTTTCTTTGTTCTGTTAGATTAGGGCACTCTAGGAGTAGGTGTGCTGTGGAAATCGGGGCGTTGTTGCAGAGTTCGCAGTTTGGTCTCGGCTCTCTTCTCATTAAGTGTGCGTGAGTGATGTTAGTGTGTCCAATTTTCATCCGTGTTCATATCACTTGTTGTCTTCTCGTTTTTGATGGGGGATTCGGGTTAGGTGACAGAAAAGGTTTTATTTGGTATAGTTTGTTGTTCAGTTCCTGCTCCCAGAGTCGTTGGTGGATCTTTTTGCTACTTTTTAAGGCGATTCGGGCGGTGTCCTTGAGAGACGAAAGGTTTATTTTGGGAATATTGATGTTGGTGGAGGCTTCTTTAGCTGCTATATCAGCTTTTTCATTTCCTGTTATGTTCTTGTGGGCAGGAATCCACATGAAGGTCACCGAACGGCGGGTAAGGGAAGAGGCTCTTTCTTGTATGTTTTTTATTATTTCATTTGATGTCCCTTGGTTTTGCATGGCTAGGATAGAGCTAAGGGAATCGCTGGCTATTAAGAAGGACTTAGTATTTTTCCAATTTTGTTCAGTTAGTTCTATGGCTTTCAGGATCGCTAGTGCCTCGATGGTGAAAATAGAATTAATCTCAAGTGATGAGAACTTATAGGTTTCTTCATCTGTAATTATAGCTAGTCCTGTTTTGATATCAGATTTTGATCCATCAGTGTATATAATTTTGTGATCACAGAAATTATTAAGTATAATGTAATCAAAGAGTTTAGGGATTTCGGGCGGCTCTATTTTTTGGATTTCTTGGATCATTGAGGTGTTGATGTTTAGGTTCATTTTCCGAGGATGGTATATGTATGGAACAGGGGAGAGCAGTTTAGGCAGTGTTGTATTAGTTGTGTCTAGCCATTTTTTGATAGATGTATCATATTATACCTAACCTATTATGTATTTGCTTCACATAGGATGCTAGGGATGGGGCTGGATTTAAATGCGCCAATACTCAGTCGGATGCCTTGGTTGTGGATTAGATCTAATGATTTTAAAATTGAATTCAGGGGCTGCTCCGTAAATTTTGGAACCATAATCGATGACGGATTATAGTATTAGACTTTTATATGTTCCAATTTAGTTGTGACCAATTTAGTTGATTGTTTAGGTTTAAACCTAACATTTTTAAGTCATATGTGGGTGGGATTAGAATATTGTTCATGTATATTTGAGGTGGTTTTTTATTTGATTTGTATGAGAATAGGATAACCTAACCTAACCTTGGAATTGCTGCAATATTTCAACTTATATTAGTGTGATTATAGTATTATACAATTGGGCATAATGAGTGAAGTTGAAAATAATATTAATTAAAAAAAAATTTTTTATTTGATATACTAATATGTAATATTTGTTAAGAAAATACTTTTAAAACATACCACTTATTATATTGTAATTTATATTACTTTATATTAAAATATCCAGTATTTCTATTTATTTGTTAATAATAATTAAGACTTTAAAACTAGCAGTAATCTTGTGATTTGAACAATGAAGATACATTTCGCAATTTTTACAGTGATTATTGTACACATCGCGAATTGTATAATGAAACTTGTACAATCTAGTTACTTTGTACAGCAACATTGTACAATTCGCGATGTGTACAAAAATCACTGTACAAATTGCGAAATGTACAATTCCGGACATTGTACGTAACATATATATATATATATATATATATATATATATATATTATGTTTTATACTGTTATCAATCAGATTAAATTTATTTGTTTGTTTTAAATTGCTTACTTATCTGTGATTCATTTTGAAATAGATCTTTTCTATATATCTACTGATATAAACCTAAAATTAAAAATGTATAATAAAGTTAAGATTAAGTTTACCATATTAAAATAATAATTTTAATTTTAATTAGTTAAAATTGACTACAATTTAACTTATTTGTTCATATTATTAATGAATATATGTCCGACCTCACCTTATTACAGATGAAAATTATAGTATAATATTAGGTATACTTTTAAGGATCACAAACTAATAAATGATTATCACAAAAGTTTATAAAACATTACTTTATAGTTAGATATGATACGTTTTCTTTTGCTTGAGGTAATCTAAAAACGATGCATTCAATAATATTTAATTTTTGACTTTCGATACACTTACGAATATCGTGATAAAATGGTAACTTTTTATATTTTTACACAATAAATTCTGGGATTAATGTAAATACCAGACAATACTATTATGTATGCCATGAACTGATTTATGATTAAAATGAAGTTGGTATCCGAACCTAACTACCTAACGTTTGTGGACATGCAGAACTTGTAGCGAAAAAATATTGATATCTACTGTTATAAAATTATCCCAATATTATATCAATATTAAAACATTTGTAGTAAAATACTTGAAACATATATTTTTTATTAAATTCAGCTAATAAATCCAATAAAATGATTACTCAGATTGAAAAAGCGATAATATCTTGAACCATCTAAAATCGTCTCAAATATGGATTTCGATCATATTTGATAATATGAACTATAAAGTGAGTGACGTTTTCATGTCATTCGAAAATCTTGAACATAAACAAAGAGACTTCTTTGTATAAT
Source organism: Diuraphis noxia (assembly GCF_037042655.1). Taxonomy (NCBI): domain Eukaryota; kingdom Metazoa; phylum Arthropoda; class Insecta; order Hemiptera; family Aphididae; genus Diuraphis; species Diuraphis noxia. The sequence continues at coordinate 20,013,267 of NW_028301712.1, read as the reverse complement.
ATTATTTCCTAACACTAACCTGTTTATTGAACTAAATTTTTGGTGCATTTTTTTTTGTACTTCTGGCCAATTCTGTTGGCTTATGACTTACACAGGATACAAGGATCTAATATTATTATACCAATAATATAACATACCTAATACCAATACGCATGTAAATTTAACATGCAGTGTAATATGTTTTTATCTCACATCATGATGAATAATATGTGTATATTTTTTAGTGATAATAATAATAATAATAATAATAAAAAAATTAGAAGAAAATCAATTTTTAAACATGTATTTAATTTATTTATACAACTATGCCTTAAAATTAACCATTAATATTGACTAAATTCCATCGAATTTTTATATATATATATTTATAATATATTATACTAATGTGATATAATTGATCACCACATTATAATATAAGCTTACGTGTCTAATAATTTTTAAATAATTTTTTTTATATAATAATAATATTCTTATATTATACAACGTTAAATAGGTATGTTAAATTTTAAAATATGGTGCACCTGAATATTTTCCATATGACTAGCTTCACCGTTGGTTATGTATAATATTATGTTTTCGCCAACAACAACTAGGTACTAAATTTATTTTTATTTTTTACAAATCGTATTAATTTTAAAATTAATAATAGCCGTGTGAAATCATATTATATTTAATTAAATTTTCTTTAAAAAATCAACTTCGATATGTTCGTACGTCGTAGTTCTGTTTTAAAAGTCGTTAAGTACACAAAACACGTCAAATTTTATTCATCCTGCGCGTTAGTATTATTATTTACAATATTATAGTCGAAAAATAATATGAAATCTGTCAGATTACCTAGTATAATTATTATTGTTTATTATTTTCGTTATCGTTATCGTAGGTAACACATCAATATAACAATAGAATTAAACATGGATGAACATCAATGCTATCGATTTTTTTTGTGTTTTTTTTACTTAAATTTTTATATATCAAAATATACATCTATTACTCTTATTTTATTTTTATTTTTTATTCACTTTTATGTAATTTACAAGGCACACCAGATTGAACATATAATAATACATTTATTTTTATTTTGTACATTTAGCTTTGTTTTTATCATGGAAGTATATTATGTTAATATTATTATATGGTACATGTAATTTTTATAGTTGATTGGGCCGGAGTGGAGGTGGCGGGGCTTAATATCCCCCCTTTTTAAAATCGATTAAATACCTACTGTTCAATAATATATAATAGGTACTATCGCTTACGCGAGGGGAAATTTCACACTTATTATATTATTATTTATTGACATAATATGGACATTTCGCCCACGGTAAAAAATTGTTAATTTTGTTCTACGAAAAACAAATTCGATTTATTTACCCCGCTTTTAGAAAAATACTATACAATACTACTACATTTAAAAATGGAATTACAAATTTCATCTGGTCGACATCGCTCTACATAAATGCTAGAAATAAACACTAGTAATATTATTTAACTGGCTCTAAGTGTAAAAAAACAATCTTCAGTCTTTTTCTTACATATATATATATATGTATAAAAATTATAGAGTTTTATTCAATGTAAGTGTGTGAGACATAGAGTAAAAAAAAACTGAACTACAAGCTTGATTGTTATACATAATATCATATAATATACGCGAAGAAAATAAGAAATATTATACAATATGACGAGAGGGTGGCACCAATTTAAATTATTATTTCTAATCTATAAATGCTCAAATAGAAAATAAATTCCTGTAATTTCTTTTTTAAACGTAAGCTCGTATATTTATAAAAAAATGTACCGATGAGTTTTAACGAAGCTACCTGGAAGGAGTGGTTTTGTTCATATAATATATAATCTGGAAAATGTCGGCCTCTGGCTATTTTATTATATAAATGGAGAAAATTGTTTGTAAATAATTGTCTTTATAAAAATTGATTATTTTACCTTGTGCTTGGTTTATAGATTTGACGTTAAATATCGCCTTAGAAATATTAAACATGTATAAAATAAACCTATTTATAATAATATATTTATGTATTATATGACATAAAAATACGTTTAAACATTATACGGCAATTTGTATAATGTATAAAATATCCATACATTTAATGTATAGATTCTTGACAATAATATTAGGTTAACTAATTAAACATTTATAATAATAATTTCTCTTAAAATTAAAATTGATTAATAAACTTATTGTACACATGACTAGAGATGCGTGGCTGTTATTAAAATTATGATATAAATTCTTTATAATAATATAATATACTAACCTAAAATGTAAAACAAAAAAATAAAATTACATTATAGACTAGGCATATAATATATATAGATATTATATTCATTATCGATAATTCATTAAATAAATATATATATGATAATAATATTATACGGATAAAAATAAAAACATATTAATTATAGTATCATATAGTACGTAATCGCATTTTATACGTTTAAAAAGTTATTTAATTGTTATAATTTTTTTTATTAAATATATATAATACAACAATAACCACTTAATTTATTAATAATTGGATGGCTATTTTATTATATATGTATTATTATGATATTTATCTTATAATATAAGTTACAGTTTAGATACTTTATTCTTTTCCGCGTATAATATGTTAAACCTACCAATCAGCAGGTTTTCTTCTAATTTAAATAATTTTACCCACTGGGTTTCTTGCACATAATTTAATTATTTGCACTTTTGCTTTGGGATAGTTGCTAGTTAGTTTATCAAATATATCACATTTAAACTGCCCAATATTTTCAATGTTTGGCACAAAATGTATTTTACTGAACCCATTTATAATCATTAAAATAATATCTAGGTAAACTTCTTGAGTATTTCGACTTTTAATTGCCCAAAAATAATTGTCTAGAATTAACGTGTTGATAACTACTACGATTTTCGATCGCTATAAAATAAATTAAAATCTAAAATATTAAACAAACAATAATTTGCATTCACAAATAAAATAAATAATCGAAAAAAATATATAATAAAATTGAATAAAATAAAATTGAACTAAACAAAATAATAATACATAATTTATGCGCTCGAGATGCGATTGCACGGTCGTAACCTGTAGGTATACAACATAATAGTATAAGAATAATTGGTGTAATAATAATTATAATATTATATTATATGTACAGGCTCGTATAATATTCGTATAGGTAAATCAGGTAAGTATTGTTACAATATTTTGCGTCGGTTATGATGATAAATTGGTAATGGTATGTCGGTGTCGATGTGCATAAAATGTAATTCAAAACGGCCGCGTCTGTAAGTTTCGTTTATTTCCGAAGGGCGAATATCGATTGATTGAATTACACAGACATATTATAGTACATTACGCGGCCGATTATTATATGCATCACTTTTACCTACGTAGTATAATATTATGTACAATAAGTGATCGACACCATCGTCCACAGTTCAAAATATATGGACGAAAAGCTTAAGTGCGCGCGTTTCAATTTATTTTTAATCCACATATATTATACCGCGGGCTTTCCACGCCGACGGCCACTACCTAAATACTACATGACGATTCATATATATTATTACAATAATTATTATCTATATAATATAATATACTTAAAGTCTAAAGTTTTTTATAATTATTAAATTATAATAATAATTTTTTTGGTAAGCTGTAGACAATTTCGTTTTTGACGACGACATATAGTTTTTTTTTTTTGTTTTTTTTGTTTTTTTTGTTTTTACTATATTATATTATTATTTTACAATTAATATTAGTGTTATAATGTTATTTAATAATCGAACGTACTCCTAAGTTTTATATTTAATAAGTTTTTGTTGTTGTTGTTGTTGTTGTTTTTGTTTCGCCTGTCGACGAGAATGACGACGACGACGACGACGACACACTACCGGTGTCCCTGACTCTGAAAAATTCGTAATCTAGGACGGAGGGCACGGGCTGCTTTGAATTGACAATGCTACTGTAACCGTGCTTCTTGCAGCGACGCCGCTTGTTGGGCAGCAGCTGCGGTGTACGGAGACAGGCCGGTGAACGCGCTGGCCGAACTGGCCGCTGTCGGCAGACCGGCAGTACTGCTGGGCAGTGCGGCGTAGGAATACGGCGTCGCGTAGTTGGCGACCCCTGTTCAAAAAACAAAACGAAACATCGTCATTAGACAATACATCATTGTAAGTATACCGACCACTTGACCAGTATTATGATAATCACACGACAATATAATATAATGTTTTATTATATTATTATATTGTATTTAAACCTCCACAACGCATCATGCAGCATATGCGACGGAAAATTCAAAACACGCACGTCACGCGATATCGTAATATATATGCCATCGATATGCAAAAGAGAAAAAAAAAATACGGTCTCGATCGTTTTTTGATCGGTGAGGTAATATAACACTAATGGTATAATAACATATAAATAAAATCTAGTAACGGCGTGAGCAAGTAAGAACAATGTAATTTATCGAACGATCGTTACACTGCAGCTGCAGATATCGTACAATAATAATATATGCTATGATTTTTCGAAAAGTCTCTTTTTTTTTCCCATTTGATATTTTCCAATAAACTATCGTGTTATACCCAGCCCGGCCCCAAAATCTCGGATTTTGAATTATTTTCAAATAGATATAATTATCAGGTAAATCGTATAGAAATATACTATCGACCATTGATATAAAGTAACCATCGCAGACGATGTCGTTATAAAGTTTGACGTCAGTTTAATATTGACGACCGTATTACGTTATTCACAACATAAACCAAAAGTCAAGCATTACGTGCACTCTATTATTTTTCAACCAAATCAAATTATTTTTAAATTAAATTAAACGATCGTATATTTCGGTCACAGTTCGTTTAATCGTGCGCACGAAATTAAACATAAAACAACAATAAAATTGTAATAGTTGTCTTATAAAAAGTAAAAACTATTCAGCATTGTACCTATTACTTACTCAGTATGCATTAAGGTATATTATACCTATGTATAGTGTATAGATGGTAAGAAATTACAAATGGTGTAATGAAACAACATACATAGGTAAGGTGTATTATGTATTTGTATATGTACTAGCTGAGTTTTTATGGAAAAGACTGATCGAAATTTATAGCTTAATCTAACTTAGATGCTAGAGATTGCAGTAAACTAGCAAAGCAAAGTTGGTTTGTGGTTAGGACTCGCGACCATGATAAAGAATATCGAAAGCAATTCATTGAGACAATTGATCAGTTGATACGTCAACGGCGACGAGAGATAACCTTAAAGTGACTTAATCTATGTCTGAATGAAGGATGTTCAATTTCCAGCATATTATGAACTTTTTTGAGAGGAAATAGTCGTTTAGAAGTGAAACTGGACTTGTCATCAAAGTTACTGATTGGTTTCGTAAAATTAACACACACACACCATACAGAGGTGTCAAGAACTTGTGCCACGTTCCACGTTACCACAAATGTACGAAGGAAGAAGGCAGTGGATAGGTAGGAAAACATTTTACACTTTATATAACTAATATAACTATATATGATAATACAATTTTTCTGGTTTTTGGTTAGGTTAGGTCTGGTTTTTGGTACATTTTTTGATGTTTCCAGCATGTGGAAATGCGCTCTATCTATCGTAAAATATTACTGTAGAACAATGAAGAATAAAAATAATTACCTGCGGCTGCTGATGTGTACGGGTCGAACGATGCAGCGGCCGCGGCCGCGGCGGCGTACTGCGACGGATAGGACGACAGGGCCGCTGCGGCTGCTGCGGCCGCGGCGGCGTTTTGGTACTCGTAAAACTGCGATGTGGCCGCGGCCATCGCCGCGGCGTGCGTTGGGGCCAGTGGCATGACGCCACCGCCACCTAAGTACGCCGCGCTGGCCGCTTGACCAGCTTGGTACAGGTAGCTCGGCTGCACCCTGAAACACGGTCGTGGTCGATTAAAAACGTCGCACTCGACAAGTCTATCGGACTACGCATTATAATATTACATTAAAATAATACAATATGTATCAGACCGCTCTACACGCAAAACGTACTACTAAAATTATGTTTTTTTTTTTTTGTGTGTAATACAATCATTTAATAATATCATATTGTGTTTACATTTTATTTTTTACGCATCAACAATTTAACTCATGTATTACTATCAGTCTACATAATATTATTATTGTGTGTATGTGTGTGTTTTAACTTGAAACATGTATTGGAGTCATTATCACGTGTAATATATATGTTTAAGGGAAAATTGGCATGTCCTAAACAACGTTCGAGTCCCCAGTGTTTCCGTCAACTATAATACTACACTTGACGACCACAGTGGATAATACTATATAGCACTATCATGTACTGTCGCGACACATTCGCTGTAGCTGTTGGTTTGTTTTTTTGTAAAATTTTTCCAAGCATAATACTATATAGATTTATTTTTATAATTTTTCATTCTAACGTCAGTTCGTGTTATTTACCCGAAACATTCGAGTGGAATATTTTTTAAAACATTCGATCTGTCCACTCAAACACTTTTATAAGTACTTTTTATACGATATTATGTCGAATTATGTAATATGTGATCATTTAATACTTTTGTCTGAACACACTGGTGTTGTTTGGCTCAAGAATGTTAAAGATTTTAATAATATACCAAAACTATATGTATTTTACTTAAAAACTTTCCACATACATTTGCTTATAATTAGGCGAGAAGCCAAATTTACACACAACTAGGACAGTGCAATATATAATGCATCGATATAACTATTTCAAAAAAGTGATATCATTGATTTTAAATCCATTTTCAAACTTAAAGAACTTATTTCCGCTGTGATATCGAAAATAATTACATGTCACAATTAAATTAACTTTCTGCTTTATTTTGCTCAGGTTCCTTCTCGGTCTTCTTGGTCTTTTCCAAGCTAAACTGTTTTTAGTATAATTTTGTAATCAATCCAAAACGGTACTGGAAAGGGACCGCCTGTGAGTTATACGTTGAATTAAAATTTTTGCATAATATACAATTAAATTGAAATTGACTATACCAAACCCCTTAAAAAGCTTTTCAGTATTCATAACGTGTCGCCCCGAGTTTTACTATATCCATCCGGTGGATTATTTCATCTGTTACACGCGACTGAGAGATAAAGTCGATGCGGTTGTGTGATGTGTATTAAACGGTACAGCGTACAAATTATAATATTATATATAATCCATTCAGATTCTAAGCTAAAGTGACGAGTGACGTATGTACATTTGACGTTACGTTACGATAGAAGGATACCTAACCGTTATAGTTTTTGAAGGGGGCGGAGTGACAGAAGTTGAAGCAGGAGTTTCTAAAACATCATGTATATCAGAAATCTACGAGTTTGATTGATAGGTATACTGAATTTACTTATTTTACAAAGGCTATTTGGGCCGATGGATTGTCGTCCAGGTACATTTTTTTCGAGCGTAAAAAAATCAGAAATCGTATTAAATTTAAATAGGTATCAAATCGTAATCCGCAAAACGAATTGTTATTATAATAATAATATTATTCGATTTTACCATTTTTCAATCGTGTATCATAACATTAGGATAGTCTACGACGTTCTACCCATATAATATGTGCATAATAATAACATAGTTATAGTTGAACAGTTCTGAATTGTATCCCTGAAGGATTGCGACGAATAATTAACACAACGTTTTTAAAGTTATTATATTTATTTGACCTAGTCACAGTCACATGCGTGTGTAGTTTGAAAACGTACATAATATTATAACTTTATATGTACGAGTTATTATTTATAATTAATTTGACGCGGCACAATGAGGTGGACACCTAGCTACCTGTAAACTACTGTGTATTCAAAATAACGGGAAGCATTGGTCGTTTTCATTACAGAATTTGTGTGTGTGTGTGTGTAACGTGTTGCTGACTTTTGTCACTAAATTTTTACACACGCTTAATATTATTACATATGAGCAACATGCATACCTACTAGGTAGGTACCTATATATCACACTATTAGACTAGTTACGAAAATGCGCATGCGAACGCATATATTAAGTTGTTTTATTGACTCTTATTATTATAAGTTATACACGTTATATTGTATTGTTATGACTTATATATAAGTTGCAGTCTAATACTGAGTCATTTATAAATATTTATTAAGCACATTGTTTTGTACAAAAAAAAATATTTAAATATTTGCCATAGCGGAATAATGTCTTGGTTCACGGTTCTACACTATACCATCGGTTATAGAAAAATAATAATTGTTATAACCAATGATTATACGTTATCATGTTACTGGTTTTGTAACATTTGGCGATGACAAAATCATATAGAATGTATTCATATTATTATTGTAAAAATCTATACGCAATACATTACAATGAACTTTTCGAGAAGTTTTCTTTCTTAACAATAATTTTTAGAAAGTACGTTAAGCAAAAACATTTTGATAATTACCCATCTGTACGTGCATCCGATAAAATTAAGATAAATTAGAAAATAATTCAAACAATTAGTATTTTTCAGCATTTAATTAAATCAATAAAAATTATAATTGCCTTTCTTTATAAGCTATAAAATGTGATTTAAATTTGATTCTACAGGTTGTTTTGTTATGCAACCTACACTGTGTTCATAGAGACATTAAGTTCTTTAGAATGTTATTACGAAACGCTTTGTGGAATCAACGCTCGTCTGAAAAGGTATTACGGGACTTAACGAATACAAATTACAAACATAGCAAATGAAGTTTCAGCGGCTATAGTAAGTACTATCGATTTTAATTTTATACCCATAAACATGATACGCGTAGAAACGCGTTCGAAGTTGTGGGTAATAAGTTTTGCAAAACGCGTAAAAAATACGACCGCCGAATAATATATGCAATGCATGTTCGAAATGAGTTTTATCTTTTGAATGGCACTTTATTGATTTAATTCGATACGATTAAAAATGTCTAAACATACCTATATAGTTATAGTTTTGTGTACTCTCCAAGGGGTTCTTTTTAATACTCTGTTGAACCGGCTTTTGAATTATTATAATATATAATTTATGATATTATGTTTAGAAATACTATTTGATATGCGTGGGACAAATTTTGGTCGACGTGGATTAATTGCGCGTATATAGGTATTAGTTCGTACCAGAAAGTGCGTAAACCAAAGGAAATATATTGTCTCGCATATAGTCAATATTGACTATTATCATATTATATTATCGTGTTATGAATAGGCATATATATTCTAAATCGTTTGAAAAACATATATATAATAAACATCCGCGTACGATATTATATAGGTACACTATTCAATGTCGACGAGTGTTTATAAAGAAAACATCTTCCTCCGCGTTTCGACAATTTATAACAAACAGGGAGGTGTACTAGTGCTTATTTCGTCAGTAGTTGGAGTAGATATGCGCTTTAATGGCGCAATTCATTAATAATCGTGAGTATTTAATTTGTTAAAAAGAAAAACTACACTCGTCTTAAATAGATACGTCACGGAACGTTTAATGTTTTTTCTGCGTGTACGAGGGGGTGGGGTACAGAAGGGTTTGTAATGCTTGATGAAGCTCAACGACCCCCTCGCATATCTTTCGCACGCACTACAGCAATGCGAGTTTTCCGTTATTAATCGTAGTGTATATATTATACGGACTAAAAGTGTGTGTGTGTGTGTGTGTGTGTGTGTGTGTGTGTGTGTGTGTGTGTGTGTGTGTGTGTGAAAAATGTGCTCGGGATCGTTATTTAGTGCCATGCCATTTTTCCCTGCTATAATATATGTAATGTGTATACATATAATAATACCTACTCTAGGACATTAAATAACACGTTCAAAAATATAATAATGATAATCGTATTGCGTTTTACTCCGCGTGAACGTTTTCATTTGGATATAGTCGCAGTCAGTCGAAATCGTCATGCGTTTCTATTTTTTTTTTTTCATAATAATGTACTGATATTTATTATCCAATGTGCTGCGGGTAACGATGACATTACGTCGAAAAAAATAATAACAACATTATTATAATAAATTAATGATATATAATCGTGCTAATCATTAATTATTATACTATGTTATTTATTATTATGATACAGAAACTACGCTAATATACTGCACTGCTAATGAAAACGTTTACTGTGTTAATTCAATACAATAATTATTATTAAAGTTTTAAGTATAATATAATAACGTAAAATAATATAAAAATTGCAATAGAATAAAATTAACCTAAAGCGTTTTCATATCCGTTATGTATAGTTATGTAATTGCAGCAATATCATAATCGTGACTTTCAAAAGGTACAGGCAATTATTAACAATATTGTGGCATAAAAAAGCCTCCCCGTGATCAAAATAATTCTATTTGTACGTAACAATTCGTGTTTTACAACAATATAATATAGGTATATGTCAAAGCACAGTAATCAATCGATGCTTCATTTCTAAAAAAACATTAAAATTAACAAAAAAAAAAAAAAAATGTAAAACACTGCAAACCAAAAACCCTGCACACCAAACAGGAAATAAATTAAACAACTATTACATACATCGATATATCATATTATAATATGTGTAAACAATATAAATAATATATGTATTTAGTATGTATGATTCAAACAATATATCGTATTATGTGGTTTAAATATATTGCATTTGTAAATTATATTTATTCGTACGTTTTGTTTATATATATCATCGATATAATTATATTTATTTCACCAAAGCCTACGAAAAGCTCTCACCATAACAGCACGCATATTATTATATAATATATAATATGTTTAAATAAAAAGAATCAACGCCAAAATGAATTTTAAACGAAAAAAAACACCTTTTTATAATTATATATAATAGCGAGAAAACAGTATAACAAATAATGATAACAATAGTATTAATGTGATGATGATGATGATGAGCTGGTAATGTAAGAGTAAAACAACGCGTGTGATCGTAATAAATCAGTCGGATTATGATCAATTAAATTAATAAGAAAAACAGTTTGTGCGTTAAAACGACACGAAATGTTTGAAATGAAAATGAAACGATCGCAGAATGTACACAAATACACAAAACAAAATGTTCGATTTGTAGTGCTGTGTATAGTAGATATATAAAGTACCTAAAATATTATATGACGATGATTAACGAATAATGGATGATAATGGATATGATGTAAAGTAGTTACCTATAAAAATAATAATAATAATATACTCTAAATATATGTGTAAAGAAAAAAAACAAAAACAAATCCCAAAACGAACAAATGAAAACTGTCCGGGATTCAGAAAACGTATATAAAATATATATTTCCACACGTGCAACTGTCATCAACACTTGGTGGCAAAAACAAAACATGGCAAACAAAGAAAATAATAATAATAATAATAATAATAATAATAATAATAATAATAATAAAAATTATCAAATAAAACCACACGAGACTACGCACATAGTTAATATATGTGTCGAACACGTATAAAAAATATGTGCGCGACGTATAAAATAATTGTATTTAATATTTATTTAGTGTCATAATAATTTATGTATATAATATATTATATATATATATATATATATATATTATATATATATACATTTTTGCCGGGTCGATCTCTGCGCCATGTCGGCCGCAAATCTAGCAACACAGCATCGATAATCTTGTACACCGCTCGGTTCTATACACGCGCAAAAAGTTTTTTTTTTGCGCTCTCATTTTACACACTCGGTAACACATACATTGTCTGAAGTGAATATCTGAAAATCCGACGAGCAACAGATTAGGAACGTGAATAAAAAGGCACACGCACACACATATTATCATATCATACCTATATGTAATATGAATTATATAGTTTATATTTTTATAAATGTTATTACCATATGTATAGGTATAATACCTAGTCTCACCTATGTACGCGCGAGTACATCATAGAACATAATATATGAAGGGACTTTCTGCGTGCACGACTAACGCGATCGACCAATTCGACAAGTTTATGACCATGGAGCAATTTATTGGACATCATACAATTTAAGTTGTAATATAGATAGTGATTGTATTTGAAATATAAAAAATAAATTGCTTATTGTCTTACTCACTTCTCTCCGTTACAATCATTACAAGTCGCTAATCACATATTTTATCGAGTTATCGAGAATTCGAGAAAATAAATAATTATTATTTTGGAACATTTTAAATTTGGAAATATTGGATTATAAGCCGTATTTTAGGTGCTTTTAATTTTAAATAAAATAAGTTAACACAACCAGAAAAAACGTTAAATTTAATAACGATGGAGGGTGCACGTGTTGTTTTTTTAAAATTTTATTTCCTTTGATCATTTTTACTCATTGACATAAATCTCGGCTTATGATCTCGGTTAAGTGTTATATTTGCTGAATAAAAACGGAAAAACGATATATCTACTTTGTACATAACGGGAAACTACAATAAAAGGGGCAATTATATTATTTTAAACTAGAATTTTACAATTTACGCCGTAAGAATATATAGTATATATTGGGTACACACATTTTTATATTGTGAAGGAAATTGTGCAACTAAAATTATGTCTTCTCGTTGTCACTTTTTATAGCTACAAGACAAGATATAGGTACACTCGCTCGTAACTCTTAAAAGCAAAAATAGAAATATGTGAACTGAAATTCAGATTTCCCAAATAAAGAGACTCGTGTGCGTTGTCGGGTAAAATTAATTGCCGTCCCAATGCTACCGAGAAAACAGTTGCAGCGGCGCCTGGATATTTAGTGTTTTTGCAACAAGTGTATCCGTACAAACGATATCAGCAACAGCTATACATACAAAGTACACACTACCGAATTTATGTCGATTTTGTTGGCTAAAAAATATTGTATTTTATTAACACGTGTAATACATTTATATTACATGTTCTACTTGTTCTAGTATCTAATATCTATACATATTGCTGTGATCCACGCACACCAGGAGTTGTAGTTCACGAATTCCATCGAATTAGTATATTGGTATATTATTGTTCATAATTTTAAACGCATAATTTTATTATATGATATAATTATCACGGCGCAATGGTCGTTATACAACTTTTATATATATATATATATTTTTTTTTTATTATTGCATAATAATTAAATAGGTCTGTCGTTCCAATCATTAAAAAACCTATTTAGTATATATCATCATCGGTGGTGTATAATAAATGTGACAAACCACGTTTATCGATGACTGTAATGTTGGTA